>NW_028234047.1:0-227285 GCF_037954325.1 Fistularia commersonii | reverse complement strand
ACTCCGAATCCAAAAACGCTTCAACTCGGTGAGATAAGTACTTTTTGAACGAATGGCGATATCTTTTGAAACTACGAAGGGATTACACTGAATTTGACATATATTGTGCAGAATCATATCCTAAACAACATATTTCAACAGCAGAAACCAGCGTAATGAAATTCAAAAGTTATTTCCACTCCTAATCAAAAATGCTTCAACTCGGTGAGAAAGTACTTTTTGAAGGAATGGCTATATCTTTTGAACTTGTGAAGGGATTACATTGAATGGGACATATATTGTGCAGAATCATTTCCTAAAAGACATATTTCAACAGCAGAAACCAGTTTGATGAAATTCATTAGTTATTTCCACTCCTAATCAAAAACGCTTACACTCGGTGAGATAAGTCCTTTTTGAACGAATGGCTATATCCTTTGAACCTGGAATGGGATCACACTGACTTTGACATATATTGTGCAGAATTATGTCATAAACAACATATTTCAACAGCAGAAACCAGCGTGATGAAATTCAAAAGTTATTTCCACTCCGATTCAGAAATGCTTCAACTCGGTGAGATAAGCACTTTTTGATCGAATGGCAATATCTTTTGAACTTGTCGCTGGATTATACTGAATTTGACATATTTTGTGCAGAATCATGTCCTAAACAACATATTTCAACAGCAGGAACCAGCTTGATGAAATTCATTAGCTATTTGCACTCCTAATCAAAAACGCTTCAACTCAGTCTCATAAGCACGTTTTGAACGAATGGCTATATCCTTTCAACCTGTAATGGGCTCACACGAATTTGACATATATTGTGCAGAATCATGTCCTAAACAACATATTTCAACAGCATAAACCAGCTTGATGAAATTCATTAGTTATTTCCACTCCTAATCAGAAACGTCTCAATTCGGTGAGTTAAGCACTTTTTGAACGAATGGCTATATCTTTTGGACTTTTGATGGATATGACATATATTGTGCAGAATCTTGACCTAACAACATATTTCAACAGCAGAAACCAGCTTGACGTAATTCATTGGTTATTTCCAATACTAATCAAAAACTCTTCAACTTGGTGACATAAGTACTTTTTGGACGAATGGCTATATCCTTTGATCCTGTAATGGGATTTCACTAAATTTGACATATATTGTGCAGAATCATGTCCTAAACAACATATTTCAACAGCAGAAACCAGCTTGATGAAATTCAAAAGTTATTTCCACTCCTAATCAAAAATGCTTCAACCCGGTGAGATAAGTACTTTTTGAACGAATGGCTATATCTTTTGAACTTGTGAGGGGATTACACTTAATTTGACATATATTGTCCAGAATCATGTCCTAAACAACAAATTTCAAGAGCAGAAAACAGCTTGATGAAATTCATTGGTTATTTCCAATACTAATCAAAAACTCTTCAACTTGGTGAGATAAGCAATTTTTGAACGAATGAATATATTTTTTGAACCTGTGATGGGATTTCACTGAATTTGACATATATTGTGCAGAATCTTGTCCTAAACAACATATTTCAACAGCAGAAACCTGCTTGATGAAATTCATTAGTTATTTCCACTCCGAATCAAAAACGCTTCAACTCGGTGAGATAAGCACTTTTATGACGAATGGCTATATCTTTTGATCTTATCGCTGGATTACACTGAATTTGACATGTGTTTTGCAGAATCATGTCCTAAACAACATATTTCAACAGCAGAAACCAGCTTGATGAAATTCATTGGTTAATTCCACTCCGAATCAAAAACGCCTCACCTCGGTGAGATAAGTTCTTTTGGAACGACTGGCGATATCTTTTGAACCTATGAAGGGATTACACTGAATTTGACATATATTGTGCAGAAACATGTTCTAAACAACATATTTCAACAGCAGAAACCAGCTTGATGAAATTCAAAAGTAATTTCCACTCCTAATCAAAAACGCTTCAACTCGGTGAGATAAGTACTTTTTGAACAAATGGCTATATCTTTTTAACTTGTGAAGGGATTACACTGAATTTGACATGTATTGTGCAGAATCATGTCCTAAACAACATATTTCAACAGCAGAAACCAGCTTATGGAAATTCATTAGTTATTTCCACTCCTAATCAAAAACGCTTCAACTCGGTGAGATAAGTTCTTTTGGAACGACTGGCGATATCTTTTGAACTATGAAGGGATTACACTGAATTTGACATATATTGTGCAGAAACATGTTCTAAACAACATATTTCAACAGCAGAAACCAGCTTGATGAAATTCAAAAGTTATTTCCACTCCTAATCAAAAACGCTTCAACTCGGTGAGATAAGCACTTTTTGAACGAATGGCTATATCTTTTGAACTTGTTAAGGAATTACACTGAATTTGACATATATTGTGCAGAATCATGTCCTAAACAACATATATCAACAGTAGAAATCTACTTAATGAAATCCATTAGTTATTGCCACTCCTAATCAAAATTGCTTCAACTCGGTGAGATAAGCACTTTTTGCACGAATGGCTATATCTTTTGATCTTGTCGCTGGATTACACTGAATATGACATGTGTTGTGAAGAATCATGTCCTAAACAACATATTTCAACAGCAGAAACCAGCTTGATTAAATCCAATAGTTATTTCCACTCTCAATCAAAAACGCTTCAACCCGATAAGATAAGCAGTTTTTGAACGAATGGCTATGTCTTTTGAACCTGTGATGTGATTACACTAAATTTGAAATATATTGTGCAGAATCATATCCTAAAAAAGATATTTCAAGAGCAGAAACCAGCTTGATGAAATTCATTGATTATTTCCACTCCGAATCCAAAAACGCTTCAACTCGGTGAGATAAGTACTTTTTTAAAGAATGGCGATATCTTTTTAACCTACGAAGGGATTACACTGAATTTGACATATAA
Organism: Fistularia commersonii; assembly: GCF_037954325.1. Classification (NCBI taxonomy): domain Eukaryota; kingdom Metazoa; phylum Chordata; class Actinopteri; order Syngnathiformes; family Fistulariidae; genus Fistularia; species Fistularia commersonii. The sequence continues at coordinate 224,379 of NW_028234047.1, read as the reverse complement.
TGTGCGGAATCATGTCCTAAACAATATATTTCAACAGCAGAAACCAGCGTAATGAAATTCAAAAGTTATTTCCACTCCTAATCAAAAACGCTTCAACTCGGTGAGATAAGCACTTTTTGAACAAATGGCTATATCTTTTGAACTTGTGAAGGGATTACACTGAATTTGACATAGATTGTGCAGAATCATGTCCTAAACAAAATATTTCAACAGCAGAAACCAGCTTGATGAAATTCATTAGTTATTTCCACTCCTAATCAAAAACGCTTCAAATCGGTAAGATAAGTACTTTTTGAACGAATGGCTATATCTTTTGAACATGTGAAGGGATCACACTGACTTTGACATATATTGTGCAGAATCATATCCTAAACAACATATTTTAACAGCAGAAACCAGCTTGATGAAATTCATTAGTTATTTCAACTCCTAATCAAAAATGCTTCAATTCGGTGAGATAAGTACTTTTTGAACGAATGGCGATATATTTTTAACGTATGAATGGATTACACTGAATTTGACATATATTGTGCAGAATTATGTCATAAACAACATATTTCAACAGCAGAAACCAGCGTGATGAAATTCAAAAGTTATTTCCACTCCGATTCAGAAATGCTTCAACTCGGTGAGATAAGCACTTTTTGATCGAATGGCAATATCTTTTGAACTTGTCGCTGGATTATACTGAATTTGACATATTTTGTGCAGAATCATGTCCTTAACAACATATTTCAACAGCAGGAACCAGCTTGATGAAATTCATTAGCTATTTGCACTCCTAATCAAAAACGCTTCAACTCAGTCTCATGAGCACGTTTTGAACGAATGGCTATATCCTTTCAACCTGTAATGGGCTCACACGAATTTGACATATATTGTGCAGAATCATGTCCTAAACAACATATTTCAACAGCGGAAACCAGCTTGATGAAATTCATTAGTTATTTCCACTCCTAATCAGAAACGTCTCAACTCGGTGAGTTAAGCACTTTTTGAACGAATGGCTATATCTTTTGGACTTTTGATGGGATATCTCTGAATATGACATATATTGTGCAGAATCTTGACCTAACAACATATTTCAACAGCAGAAACCAGCTTGACATAATTCATTGGTTATTTCCAAAACTAATCAAAAACTCTTCAACTTGGTGACATAAGTACTTTTTGGACGAATGGCTATATCCTTTGAACCTGTAATGGGATTTCACTAAATTTGACATATATTGTGCAGAATCATATCCTAAACAACATATTTCAACAGCAGAAACCAGCTTGATGAAATTCAAAAGTTATTTCCACTCCTAATCAAAAACGCTTCAACCCGGTGAGATAAGTACTTTTTGAACGAATGGCTATATCTTTTGAACCTGTGAAGGGATTACACTGAATTTGACATATATTGTCCAGAATCATGTCCTAAACAACAAATTTCAACAGCAGAAACCAGCTTGATGAAATTCATTAGTTACTTCCAATACTAATCAAAAACTCTTCAACTTGGTGAGATAAGCAATTTTTGAACGAATGGCTATATTTTTTGAACCTGTGATGGATTTAACTGAATTTGACATATATTGTGCAGAATCTTGTCCTAAAAAACATATTTCAACAGCAGAAACCAGCTTGATGAAATTCATTAGTTATTTCCACTCCGAATCAAAAACGCTTCAACTCGGTGAGATAAGCACTTTTTTCACGAATGGCTATATCTTTTGATCTTATCGCTGGATTACACTGAATTTGACATGTGTTTTGCAGAATCATGTCCTAAACAACATATTTCAACAGCAGAAACCAGCTTGAATAAATCCATCAGTTATTTCCACTCCTAATCAAAAACGCTTCAACCCGATAAGATAAGCAGTTTTTGAACGAATGGCTATATCTTTTGAACTTGTGAAGGGATTACACTGAATTTACATATATTGTGCAGAAACATGTTCTAAACAACATATTTCAACAGCAGAAACCAGCTTGATGAAATTCAAAAGTTATTTCCACTCCTAATCAAAAACGCTTCAACTCGGTGAGAAAGTACTTTTTGAAGGAATGGCTATATCTTTTGAACTTGTGAAGGGATTACACTGAATGGGAAATATATTGTGCAGAATCATGTCCTAAACAACATATTTCAACAGCAGAAACCAGTTTGATGAAATTCATTAGTTATTTCCACTCCTAATCAAAAACGCTTCAACTCGGTGAGATAAGTCCTTTTTGAACGAATGGCTATATCCTTTGAACCTGTAATGGGATCACACTGACTTTGACATATATTGTGCAGAATCATGTCCCAAACAACATATTTCAACAGCAGAAACCAGCGTAATGAAATTCAAAAGTTATTTCCTCTCCTAATCAAAAACGCTTCAACTCGGTGAGATAAGCACTTTTTGAACAAATGGCTATATCTTTTGAACTTGTGAAGGGATTGCACTGAATTTGACATATATTGTGCAGAATCATGTCCTAAAAAATATATTTCAACAGCAGAAACCAGCTTGATGAAATTCATTAGTTATTTCCACTCCTAATCAAAAACGCTTCAAATCGGTAAGATAAGTACTTTTTGAACGAATGGCTATATCTTTTGAACATGTGAAGGGATCACACTGAGTTTGACATATATTTTGCAGAATCATATCCTAAACAACATATTTCAACAGCAGAAACCAGCTTGATGAAATTCATTAGTTATTTCCACTCAGAATCAAAAACGCTTCAACTTGGTGAGATAAGCAATTTTTGAACGAATGGCTATATTTTTTGAACCTGTGATGGATTTCACTGAATTTGACATATATTGTGCAGAATCTTGTCCTAAACAACATATTTCAACAGCAGAAACCAGCTTGATGAAATTCATTAGTTATTTCCACTCCGAATCAAAAACGCTTCAACTCGGTGAGATAAGCACCTTTTTCACGAATGGCTATATCTTTTGATCTTATCGCTGGATTACACTGAATTTGACATGTGTTTTGCAGAATCATGTCCTAAACAACATATTTCAACAGCAGAAACCAGCTTGACGAAATCCATCAGTTATTTCCACTCCTAATCAAAAACGCTTCAACCCGATAAGATAAGCAGTTTTTGAACGAATGGCTATATCTTTTGAACATGTGATGTGATTACACTAAATTTGACATATATTGTGCAGAATCATATCTTAAAAAACATATTTCAACAGCAGAAACCAGCTTTAATAAATTCATTTGTTATTTCCACTCCGAATCAAAAACGCCTCAACTCGGTGAGATAAGTTCTTTTGGAACGACTGGCGATATCTTTTGAACCTATGAAGGGATTACACTGAATTTGACATTTATTGTGCAGAAACATGTTCTAAACAACATATTTCAACAGCAGAAACCAGCTTGATGAAATTCATTAGCTATTTGCACTCCTAATCAAAAACGCTTCAACTCAGTGTCATAAGCACGTTTTGAACGAATGGCTATATCCTTTCAACCTGTAATGGGCTCACACGAATTTGATATATATTGTGCAGAATCATGTCCTAAACAACATATTTCAACAGCAGAAACCAGCTTGATGAAATTCATTAGTTATTTCCACTCCTAATCAGAAACGTCTCAATTCGGTGAGTTAAGCACTTTTTGAACGAATGGCTATATCTTTTGGACTTTTGATGGATATGACACATATTGTGCAGAATCTTGACCTAACAACATATTTCAACAGCAGAAACCAGCTTGACGTAATTCATTGGTTATTTCCAATACTAATCAAAAACTCTTCAACTTGGTGACATAAGTACTTTTTGGACGAATGGCTATATCCTTTGAACCTGTAATGGGATTTCACTAAATTTGACATATATTGTGCAGAATCATGTCCTAAACAACATATTTCAACAGCAGAAACCAGCTTGATGAAATTCAAAAGTTATTTCCACTCCTAATCATAATTGCTTCAACTCGGTGAGATAAGTACTTTTTGAACGAATGGCTATATCTTTTGAACTTGTTGCTGGATTACACTGAATTTGACATGTGTTGTGCAGAAACATGTCCTAAACAACATATTTCAACAGCAGAAACCAGTTTGATTAAATCCATTAGTTATTTCCACTCTCAATCAAAAACGCTTCAACCCGATAAGATAAGCAGTTTTTGAACGAATGGCTATGTCTTTTGAACCTGTGAAGTGATTACACTAAATTTGCCATATATTGTGCAGAATCATATCCTAAAAAAGATATTTCAAGAGCAGAAACCAGCTTGATGAAATTCATTAGTTATTTCCACTCCGAATCCAAAAACGCTTCAACTCGGTGAGATAAGTACTTTTTGAACGAATGGCGATATCTTTTGAAACTACGAAGGGATTACACTGAATTTGACATATATTGTGCAGAATCATATCCTAAACAACATATTTCAACAGCAGAAACCAGCGTAATGAAATTCAAAAGTTATTTCCACTCCTAATCAAAAATGCTTCAACTCGGTGAGAAAGTACTTTTTGAAGGAATGGCTATATCTTTTGAACTTGTGAAGGGATTACATTGAATGGGACATATATTGTGCAGAATCATTTCCTAAAAGACATATTTCAACAGCAGAAACCAGTTTGATGAAATTCATTAGTTATTTCCACTCCTAATCAAAAACGCTTACACTCGGTGAGATAAGTCCTTTTTGAACGAATGGCTATATCCTTTGAACCTGGAATGGGATCACACTGACTTTGACATATATTGTGCAGAATTATGTCATAAACAACATATTTCAACAGCAGAAACCAGCGTGATGAAATTCAAAAGTTATTTCCACTCCGATTCAGAAATGCTTCAACTCGGTGAGATAAGCACTTTTTGATCGAATGGCAATATCTTTTGAACTTGTCGCTGGATTATACTGAATTTGACATATTTTGTGCAGAATCATGTCCTAAACAACATATTTCAACAGCAGGAACCAGCTTGATGAAATTCATTAGCTATTTGCACTCCTAATCAAAAACGCTTCAACTCAGTCTCATAAGCACGTTTTGAACGAATGGCTATATCCTTTCAACCTGTAATGGGCTCACACGAATTTGACATATATTGTGCAGAATCATGTCCTAAACAACATATTTCAACAGCATAAACCAGCTTGATGAAATTCATTAGTTATTTCCACTCCTAATCAGAAACGTCTCAATTCGGTGAGTTAAGCACTTTTTGAACGAATGGCTATATCTTTTGGACTTTTGATGGATATGACATATATTGTGCAGAATCTTGACCTAACAACATATTTCAACAGCAGAAACCAGCTTGACGTAATTCATTGGTTATTTCCAATACTAATCAAAAACTCTTCAACTTGGTGACATAAGTACTTTTTGGACGAATGGCTATATCCTTTGATCCTGTAATGGGATTTCACTAAATTTGACATATATTGTGCAGAATCATGTCCTAAACAACATATTTCAACAGCAGAAACCAGCTTGATGAAATTCAAAAGTTATTTCCACTCCTAATCAAAAATGCTTCAACCCGGTGAGATAAGTACTTTTTGAACGAATGGCTATATCTTTTGAACTTGTGAGGGGATTACACTTAATTTGACATATATTGTCCAGAATCATGTCCTAAACAACAAATTTCAAGAGCAGAAAACAGCTTGATGAAATTCATTGGTTATTTCCAATACTAATCAAAAACTCTTCAACTTGGTGAGATAAGCAATTTTTGAACGAATGAATATATTTTTTGAACCTGTGATGGGATTTCACTGAATTTGACATATATTGTGCAGAATCTTGTCCTAAACAACATATTTCAACAGCAGAAACCTGCTTGATGAAATTCATTAGTTATTTCCACTCCGAATCAAAAACGCTTCAACTCGGTGAGATAAGCACTTTTATGACGAATGGCTATATCTTTTGATCTTATCGCTGGATTACACTGAATTTGACATGTGTTTTGCAGAATCATGTCCTAAACAACATATTTCAACAGCAGAAACCAGCTTGATGAAATTCATTGGTTAATTCCACTCCGAATCAAAAACGCCTCACCTCGGTGAGATAAGTTCTTTTGGAACGACTGGCGATATCTTTTGAACCTATGAAGGGATTACACTGAATTTGACATATATTGTGCAGAAACATGTTCTAAACAACATATTTCAACAGCAGAAACCAGCTTGATGAAATTCAAAAGTAATTTCCACTCCTAATCAAAAACGCTTCAACTCGGTGAGATAAGTACTTTTTGAACAAATGGCTATATCTTTTTAACTTGTGAAGGGATTACACTGAATTTGACATGTATTGTGCAGAATCATGTCCTAAACAACATATTTCAACAGCAGAAACCAGCTTATGGAAATTCATTAGTTATTTCCACTCCTAATCAAAAACGCTTCAACTCGGTGAGATAAGTTCTTTTGGAACGACTGGCGATATCTTTTGAACTATGAAGGGATTACACTGAATTTGACATATATTGTGCAGAAACATGTTCTAAACAACATATTTCAACAGCAGAAACCAGCTTGATGAAATTCAAAAGTTATTTCCACTCCTAATCAAAAACGCTTCAACTCGGTGAGATAAGCACTTTTTGAACGAATGGCTATATCTTTTGAACTTGTTAAGGAATTACACTGAATTTGACATATATTGTGCAGAATCATGTCCTAAACAACATATATCAACAGTAGAAATCTACTTAATGAAATCCATTAGTTATTGCCACTCCTAATCAAAATTGCTTCAACTCGGTGAGATAAGCACTTTTTGCACGAATGGCTATATCTTTTGATCTTGTCGCTGGATTACACTGAATATGACATGTGTTGTGAAGAATCATGTCCTAAACAACATATTTCAACAGCAGAAACCAGCTTGATTAAATCCAATAGTTATTTCCACTCTCAATCAAAAACGCTTCAACCCGATAAGATAAGCAGTTTTTGAACGAATGGCTATGTCTTTTGAACCTGTGATGTGATTACACTAAATTTGAAATATATTGTGCAGAATCATATCCTAAAAAAGATATTTCAAGAGCAGAAACCAGCTTGATGAAATTCATTGATTATTTCCACTCCGAATCCAAAAACGCTTCAACTCGGTGAGATAAGTACTTTTTTAAAGAATGGCGATATCTTTTTAACCTACGAAGGGATTACACTGAATTTGACATATAATGTGCGGAATCATGTCCTAAACAATATATTTCAACAGCAGAAACCAGCGTAATGAAATTCAAAAGTTATTTCCACTCCTAATCAAAAACGCTTCAACTCGGTGAGATAAGCACTTTTTGAACAAATGGCTATATCTTTTGAACTTGTGAAGGGATTACACTGAATTTGACATAGATTGTGCAGAATCATGTCCTAAACAAAATATTTCAACAGCAGAAACCAGCTTGATGAAATTCATTAGTTATTTCCACTCCGAATCAAAAACGCTTCAAATCGGTAAGATAAGTACTTTTTGAACGAATGGCTATATCTTTTGAACATGTGAAGGGATCACACTGACTTTGACATATATTGTGCAGAATCATATCCTAAACAACATATTTTAACAGCAGAAACCAGCTTGATGAAATTCATTAGTTATTTCAACTCCTAATCAAAAATGCTTCAATTCGGTGAGATAAGTACTTTTTGAACGAATGGCGATATATTTTTAACGTATGAATGGATTACACTGAATTTGACATATATTGTGCAGAATTATGTCATAAACAACATATTTCAACAGCAGAAACCAGCGTGATGAAATTCAAAAGTTATTTCCACTCCGATTCAGAAATGCTTCAACTCGGTGAGATAAGCACTTTTTGATCGAATGGCAATATCTTTTGAACTTGTCGCTGGATTATACTGAATTTGACATATTTTGTGCAGAATCATGTCCTTAACAACATATTTCAACAGCAGGAACCAGCTTGATGAAATTCATTAGCTATTTGCACTCCTAATCAAAAACGCTTCAACTCAGTCTCATGAGCACGTTTTGAACGAATGGCTATATCCTTTCAACCTGTAATGGGCTCACACGAATTTGACATATATTGTGCAGAATCATGTCCTAAACAACATATTTCAACAGCGGAAACCAGCTTGATGAAATTCATTAGTTATTTCCACTCCTAATCAGAAACGTCTCAACTCGGTGAGTTAAGCACTTTTTGAACGAATGGCTATATCTTTTGGACTTTTGATGGGATATCTCTGAATATGACATATATTGTGCAGAATCTTGACCTAACAACATATTTCAACAGCAGAAACCAGCTTGACATAATTCATTGGTTATTTCCAAAACTAATCAAAAACTCTTCAACTTGGTGACATAAGTACTTTTTGGACGAATGGCTATATCCTTTGAACCTGTAATGGGATTTCACTAAATTTGACATATATTGTGCAGAATCATATCCTAAACAACATATTTCAACAGCAGAAACCAGCTTGATGAAATTCAAAAGTTATTTCCACTCCTAATCAAAAACGCTTCAACCCGGTGAGATAAGTACTTTTTGAACGAATGGCTATATCTTTTGAACCTGTGAAGGGATTACACTGAATTTGACATATATTGTCCAGAATCATGTCCTAAAAAACAAATTTCAACAGCAGAAACCAGCTTGATGAAATTCATTAGTTACTTCCAATACTAATCAAAAACTCTTCAACTTGGTGAGATAAGCAATTTTTGAACGAATGGCTATATTTTTTGAACCTGTGATGGATTTAACTGAATTTGACATATATTGTGCAGAATCTTGTCCTAAAAAACATATTTCAACAGCAGAAACCAGCTTGATGAAATTCATTAGTTATTTCCACTCCGAATCAAAAACGCTTCAACTCGGTGAGATAAGCACTTTTTTCACGAATGGCTATATCTTTTGATCTTATCGCTGGATTACACTGAATTTGACATGTGTTTTGCAGAATCATGTCCTAAACAACATATTTCAACAGCAGAAACCAGCTTGAATAAATCCATCAGTTATTTCCACTCCTAATCAAAAACGCTTCAACCCGATAAGATAAGCAGTTTTTGAACGAATGGCTATATCTTTTGAACTTGTGAAGGGATTACACTGAATTTACATATATTGTGCAGAAACATGTTCTAAACAACATATTTCAACAGCAGAAACCAGCTTGATGAAATTCAAAAGTTATTTCCACTCCTAATCAAAAACGCTTCAACTCGGTGAGAAAGTACTTTTTGAAGGAATGGCTATATCTTTTGAACTTGTGAAGGGATTACACTGAATGGGAATTATATTGTGCAGAATCATGTCCTAAACAACATATTTCAACAGCAGAAACCAGTTTGATGAAATTCATTAGTTATTTCCACTCCTAATCAAAAACGCTTCAACTCGGTGAGATAAGTCCTTTTTGAACAAATGGCTATATCCTTTGAACCTGTAATGGGATCACACTGACTTTGACATATATTGTGCAGAATCATGTCCCAAACAACATATTTCAACAGCAGAAACCAGCGTAATGAAATTCAAAAGTTATTTCCTCTCCTAATCAAAAACGCTTCAACTCGGTGAGATAAGCACTTTTTGAACAAATGGCTATATCTTTTGAACTTGTGAAGGGATTGCACTGAATTTGACATATATTGTGCAGAATCATGTCCTAAAAAATATATTTCAACAGCAGAAACCAGCTTGATGAAATTCATTAGTTATTTCCACTCCTAATCAAAAACGCTTCAAATCGGTAAGATAAGTACTTTTTGAACGAATGGCTATATCTTTTGAACATGTGAAGGGATCACACTGAGTTTGACATATATTTTGCAGAATCATATCCTAAACAACATATTTCAACAGCAGAAACCAGCTTGATGAAATTCATTAGTTATTTCCACTCAGAATCAAAAACGCTTCAACTTGGTGAGATAAGCAATTTTTGAACGAATGGCTATATTTTTTGAACCTGTGATGGATTTCACTGAATTTGACATATATTGTGCAGAATCTTGTCCTAAACAACATATTTCAACAGCAGAAACCAGCTTGATGAAATTCATTAGTTATTTCCACTCCGAATCAAAAACGCTTCAACTCGGTGAGATAAGCACCTTTTTCACGAATGGCTATATCTTTTGATCTTATCGCTGGATTACACTGAATTTGACATGTGTTTTGCAGAATCATGTCCTAAACAACATATTTCAACAGCAGAAACCAGCTTGACGAAATCCATCAGTTATTTCCACTCCTAATCAAAAACGCTTCAACCCGATAAGATAAGCAGTTTTTGAACGAATGGCTATATCTTTTGAACATGTGATGTGATTACACTAAATTTGACATATATTGTGCAGAATCATATCTTAAAAAACATATTTCAACAGCAGAAACCAGCTTTAATAAATTCATTTGTTATTTCCACTCCGAATCAAAAACGCCTCAACTCGGTGAGATAAGTTCTTTTGGAACGACTGGCGATATCTTTTGAACCTATGAAGGGATTACACTGAATTTGACATTTATTGTGCAGAAACATGTTCTAAACAACATATTTCAACAGCAGAAACCAGCTTGATGAAATTCAAAAGTTATTTCAACTCCTCATCAAAAACGCTTCAACTCAGTGAGATAAGTACTTTTTGAACAAATGGCTATATCTTTTGAACTTGTGAAGGGATTACACTGAATTTGACATATATTGTGCAGAATCATGTCCTAAACAACATATTTCAACAGCAGAAACCAGCTTGATGAAATTCATTAGTTATTTCCACTCCTAATCAAAAACGCTTCAACTCGGTGAGATAAGTTCTTTTGGAACAAATGGCTATATCTTTTGAACTTGTGAAGGGATTACACTGAATTTGACATATATTGTGCAGAATCATGTCCTAAACAACATATTTCGACAGTAGAAATCTACTTGATGAAATTCATTAGTTATTGCCACTCCTAATCATAATTGCTTCAACTCGGTGAGATAAGCACTTTTTGCACGAATGGCTATATCTTTTGATCTTGTCGCTGGATTACACTGAATTTGACATGTGTTGTGCAGAATCATGTCCTAAACAACATATTTCAACAGCAGAAACCAGCTTGATTAAATCCATTAGTTATTTCCACTCTCAATTAAACACGCTTCAACCCGATAAGATAAGCAGTTTTTGAACGAATGGCTATGTCTTTTGAACCTGTGATGTGATTACACTAAATTTGACATATATTGTGCAGAATCATATCCTAAAAAAGATATTTCAAGAGCAGAAACCAGCTTGATGAAATTCATTGATTATTTCCACTCCGAATCCAAAAACGCTTCAACTCGGTGAGATAAGTACTTTTTGAACGAATGGCTATATCTTTTGAACCTATGAAGGGATTACACTGAATTTGACATATATTGTGCAGAATCATGTCCTAAACAACATATTTCAACAGCAGAAACCAGCGTGATGAAATTCATTAGTTATTTCCACTCCTAATCAAAAACGCTTCAACTCGGTCTCATAAGCACGTTTTGAACGGATGGCTATATCCTTTCAACCTGTAATGGGCTCACAAGAATTTGACATATATTGTGCAGAATCATGTCCTAAACAACTTATTTCAACAGCAGAAACCAGCTTGATGAAATTCATTATTTATTTCCGCTCCTAATCAAAAACTCTTCAACTTGGTGAGATAAGCAATTTTTGAACGAATGGCTATATCTTTTGAACTTGTGATGGGATTTCACTGTTTTTGACATATATAGTGCAGAATCATGTCCTAAACAACATATTTCAACAGCAGAAACCAGCTTGATGAAATTCAAAAGTTATTTTAACTCCTAATCAAAAACGCTTCAACTCGGTGAGATAAGTACTATTTGAACGAATGGCGATATCTTTTGAACATGAGAAGGGATTACACTGAATTTACATATATTGTGCAGAAACATGTTCTAAACAACATATTTCAACAGCAGAAACCAGCTTGATGAAATTCAAAAGTTATTTCCACTCCTAATCAAAAACGCTTCAACTTGGTGAGATAAGCAATTTTTGAACGAATGGCTATATTTTTTGAACTTGTGAAGGGATTACACTGAATGGGAAATATATTGTGCAGAATCATGTCCTAAACAACATATTTCAACAGCAGAAACCAGTTTGATGAAATTCATTAGTTATTTCCACTCCTAATCAAAAACGCTTCAACTCGGTGAGATAAGTCCTTTTTGAACGAATGGCTATATCCTTTGAACCTGTAATGGGATCACACTGACTTTGACATATATTTTGCAGAATCATGTCCTAAACAACATATTTCAACAGCAGAAACCAGCGTAATGAAATTCAAAAGTTATTTCCTCTCCTAATCAAAAACGCTTCAACTCGGTGAGATAAGCACTTTTTGAACAAATGGCTATATCTTTTGAACTTGTGAAGGGATTGCACTGAATTTGACATATATTGTGCAGAATCATGTCCTAAAAAATATATTTCAACAGCAGAAACCAGCTTGATGAAATTCAAAAGTTATTTCCACTCCTAATCAAAAACGCTTCAAATCGGTAAGATAAGTACTTTTTGAACGAATGGCTATATCTTTTGAACATGTGAAGGGATCACACTGAGTTTGACATATATTTTGCAGAATCATATCCTAAACAACATATTTCAACAGCAGAAACCAGCTTGATGAAATTCATTAGTTATTTCCACTCCGAATCAAAAACGCTTCAACTCGGTGAGATAAGCACTTTTTTCACGAATGGCTATATCTTTTGATCTTATCGCTGGATTACACTGAATTTGACATGTGTTTTGCAGAATCATGTCCTAAATAACATATTTCAACAGCAGAAACCAGCTTGATGAAATTCATTGGTTATTTCCACTCCGAATCAAAAACGCCTCTACTCGGTGAGATAAGTTCTTTTGGAACGACTGGCGATATCTTTTGAACCTCTGAAGGGATTACACTGAATTTGACATATATTGTGCAGAAACATGTTCTATACAACATATTTCAACAGCAGAAACCAGCTTGATGAAATTCAAAAGTTATTTCCACTCCTAATCAAAAACGCTTCAACTCGGTGAGATAAGTACCTTTTGAACAAATGGCTATATCTTTTGAACTTGTGAAGTGATTACACTTAATTTGACATATATTGTGCAAAATCTTGACCTAACAACATATTTCAAATGCAGAAACCAGCTTGACATAATTCATTGGTTATTTCCAAAACTAATCAAAAACTCTTCAACTTGGTGACATAAGTACTTTTTGGACGAATGGCTATATCCTTTGAACATGTAATGGGATTTCACTAAATTTGACATATATTGTGCAGAATCATATCCTAAACAACATATTTCAACAGCAGAAACCAGCTTGATGAAATTCAAAAGTTATTTCCACTCCTAATCAAAAACGCTTCAACCCGGTGAGATAAGTACTTTTTGAACGAATGGCTATATCTTTTGAACCTGTGAAGGGATTACACTGAATTTGACATATATTGTCCAGAATCATGTCCTAAACAACAAATTTCAACAGCAGAAACCAGCTTGATGAAATTCATTAGTTACTTCCAATACTAATGAAAAACTCTTCAACTTGGTGAGATAAGCAATTTTTGAACGAATGGCTATAGTTTTTGAACCTGTGATGGATTTAACTGAATTTGACATATATTGTGCAGAATCTTGTCCTAAAAAACATATTTCAACAGCAGAAACCAGCTTGATGAAATTCATTAGTTATTTCCACTCCGAATCAAAAACGCTTCAACTCGGTGAGATCAGCACTTTTTTCACGAATGGCTATATCTTTTGATCTTATCGCTGGATTACACTGAATTTGACATGTGTTTTGCAGAATCATTTCCTAAACAACATATTTCAACAGCAGAAACCAGCTTGACGAAATCCATCAGTTATTTCCACTCCTAATCAAAAACACTTCAACCCGATAAGATAAGCAGTTTTTGAACGAATGGCTATATCTTTTGAACATGTGATGTGATTACACTAAATTTGACATATATTGGACAGAATCATATCTTAAAAAACATATTTCAACAGCAGAAACCAGCTTTAATAAATTCATTTGTTATTTCCACTCCGAATCACAAACGCCTCAAGTCGGTGAGATAAGTTCTTTTGGAACGACTGGCGATATCTTTTGAACCTATTAAGGGATTACACTGAATTTGACATATATTGTGCAGAAACATGTTCTAAACAACATATTTCAACAGCAGAAACCAGCTTGATGAAATTCAAAAGTTATTTCAACTCCTAATCAAAAACGCTTCAACTCGGTGAGATAAGTACTTTTTGAACAAATGGCTATATCTTTTGAACTTGTAAAGGAATTACACTGAATTTGACATATATTGTGCAGAATCATGTCCTAAACAACATATTTCAACAGCAGAAACCAGCTTGATGAAAATCAATAGTTATTGCCACTCCTAATCATAATTGCTTCAACTCGGTGAGATAAGCACTTTTTGCACGAATGGCTATATCTTTTGATCTTGTCGCTGGATTACACTGAATTTGACATGTGTTGTGCAGAATCATGTCCTAAACAACATATTTCAACAGCAGAAACCAGCTTGATTAAATCCATTAGTTATTTCCACTCTCAATTAAACACGCTTCAACCCGATAAGATAAGCAGTTTTTGAACGAATGGCTATGTCTTTTGAACCTGTGATGTGATTACACTAAATTTGACATATATTGTGCAGAATCATATCCTAAAAAAGATATTTCAAGAGCAGAAACCAGCTTGATGAAATTCATTGATTGTTTCCACTCCGAATCCAAAAACGCTTCAACTTTCGTGAGATAAGTACTTTTTGAACGAATGGCGATATCTTTTGAACCTATGAAGGGATTACACTGAATTTGACATATATTGTGCAGAATTATGTCCTAAACAACATATTTCAACAGCAGAAACCAGCGTGATGAAATTCAAAAGTTATTTCCACTCCTAATCAAAAACGCTTCAACTTGGTGAGATAAGTACTTTTTGAACGAATGGCTATATCTTTTGAACTTGTGAAGGGATTACACTTAATTTGACATATATTGTGCAGAATTATGTCCTAAACAACATATTTCAACAGCAGAAACCAGCTTGATAATATCCATTAGTTATTTCCACTCCTAATCAAAAACGCTTCAACTCGGTCTCATAAGCACTTTTTGAACGGATGGCTATATCCTTTCAACCTGTAATGGGCTCACAAGAATTTGACATATATTGTGCAGAATCATGTCCTAAACAACTTATTTCAACAGCAGAAACCAGCTTGATGAAATTCATTAGTTATTTCCGCTCCTAATCAAAAACTCTTCAACTTGGTGAGATAAGCAATTTTTGAACGAATGGCTATATCTTTTGAACTTGTGATGGGATTTCACTGAATTTGACATATATTGTGCAGAATCATGTCCTAAACAACATATTTCAACAGCAGAAACCAGCTTGATGAAATTCAAAAGTTATTTTAACTCCTAATCAAAAACGCTTTAACTCGGTGAGATAAGTACTTTTTGAACGAATGGCGATATCTTTTGAACATGAGAAGGGATTACACTGAATTTGACATATATTGTGCAGAAACATGTTCTAAACAACATATTTCAACAGCAGAAACCAGCTTGATGAAATTCAAAAGTTATTTCCACTCCTAATCAAAAACGCTTCAACTCTGGTGAGAAAGTACTTTTTGAAGGAATGGCTATATCTTTTGAACTTGTGAAGGGATTACACTGAATGGGAAATATATTGTGCAGAATCATGTCCTAAACAACATATTTCAACAGCAGAAACCAGTTTGATGAAATTCATTAGTTATTTCCACTCCTAATCAAAAACGCTTCAACTCGGTGAGATAAGTCCTTTTTGAACGAATGGCTATATCCTTTGAACCTGTAATGGGATCACACTGACTTTGACATATATTGTGCAGAATCATGTCCTAAACAACATATTTCAACAGCAGAAACCAGCGTAATGAAATTCAAAAGTTATTTCCTCTCCTAATCAAAAACGCTTCAACTCGGTGAGATGAGCACTTTTTGAACAAATGGCTATATCTTTTGAACTTGTGAAGGGATTGCACTGAATTTGACATATATTGTGCAAAATCATGTCCTAAAAAATGTATTTCAACAGCAGAAACCAGCTTGATGAAATTCAAAAGTTATTTCCACTCCTAATCAAAAACGCTTCAAATTGGTAAGATAAGTACTTTTTGAACGAATGGCTATATCTTTTGAACATGTGAAGGGATCACACTGAGTTTGACATATATTTTGCTGAATCATATCCTAAACAACATATTTCAACAGCAGAAACCAGCTTGATGAAATTCATTAGTTATTTCCAATACTAATCAAAAACTCTTCAACTTGGTGAGATAAGCAATTTTTGAACGAATGGCTATATTTTTTGAACCTGTGATGGATTTCACTGAATTTGACATATATTGTGCAGAATCTTGTCCTAAACAACATATTTCAACAGCAGAAACCAGCTTGATGAAATTCATTAGTTATTTCCACTCCGAATCAAAAACGCTTCAACTCGGTGAGATAAGCACTTTTTTCACGAATGGCTATATCTTTTGATCTTATCGCTGGATTACACTGAATTTGACATGTGTTTTGCAGAATCATGTCCTAAACAACATATTTCAACAGCAGAAACCAGCTTGATGAAATTCATTGGTTATTTCCACTCCGAATCAAAAACGCCTCAACTCGGTGAGATAAGTTCTTTTGGAACGACTGGCGATATCTTTTGAACCTATGAAGGGATTACACTGAATTTGACATATATTGTGCAGAAACATGTTCTATACAACATATTTCAACAGCAGAAACCAGCTTGATGAAATTCAAAAGTTATTTCCACTCCTAATCAAAAACGCTTCAACTCGGTGAGATAAGTACTTTTTGAACAAATGGCTATATCTTTTGAACTTGTGAAGGGATTACACTGAATTTGACATATATTGTGCAGAATCATGTCCTAAACAACATATTTCAACAGCAGAAACCAGCTTGATGAAATTCATTGGTTATTTCCACTCCGAATCAAAAACGCTTCAACTCGGTGAGATAAGTACTTTTTGAACGAATGGCGATATCTTTTGAACCTATGAAGGGATTACACTGAATTTGACATATATTGTGCAGAATCATGTCCTAAACAACATATTTCAACAGCAGAAACCAGCGTGATGAAATTCAAAAGTTATTTCCACTCCTAATCAAAAACGCTTCAACTCGCTGAGATAAGTACTTTTTGAACGAATGGCTATATCTTTTGAACTTGTGAAGGGATTACACTTAATTTGACATATATTGTGCAGAATTATGTCATAAACAACATATTTCAACAGCAGAAACCAGCTTGATAATATCCATTAGTTATTTCCACTCCTAATCAAAAACGCTTCAACTTTGTCTCATAAGCACGTTTTGAACGGATGGCTATATCCTTTCAACCTGTAATGGGCTCACAAGAATTTGACGTATATTGTGCAGAATCATGTCCTAAACAACGTATTTCAACAGCAGAAACCAGCTTGATGAAATTCATTAGTTATTTCCACTCCTAATCAGAAACGTCTCAACTCGGTGAGTTAAGCACTTTTTGAACGAATGGCTATATCTTTTGGACTTTTGATGGATATGACAAATATTGTGCAGAATCTTGACCTGAGAACATATTTCAACAGCAGAAACCAGCTTGACGTAATTCATTGGTTATTTCCAATACTAATCAAAAACTCGTCAAATTGGTGACATAAGTACTTTTTGGACGAATGGCTATATCCTTTGAACCTGTAATGGGATTTCACTAAATTTGACATATATTGTGCAGAATCATGTCCTAAACAACAAATTTCAACAGCAGAAACCAGCTTGATGAAATTCATTAGTTATTTCCACTCCGAATCAAAAACGCTTCAACTCGGTGAGATAAGCACTTTTTTCACGAATGGCTATATCTTTTGATCTTATCGCTGGATTACACTGAATTTGACATGTGTTTTGCAGAATCATGTCCTAAACAACATATTTCAACAGCAGAAACCAGCTTGACGAAATCCATCAGTTATTTCCACTCCTAATCAAAAACCCTTCAACCCGATAAGATAAGCAGTTTTTGAACGAATGGCTATATCTTTTGAACCTGTGATGTGATTACACTAAATTTGACATATATTGTGCAGAATCATATCCTAAAAAACATATTTCAACAGCAGAAACCAGCTTGATGAAATTCATTGGTTATTTCCACTCCGAATCAAAAACGCCTCAACTCGGTGAGATAAGTTCTTTTGGAACGACTGGCGATATCTTTTGAACCTATGAAGGGATTACACTGAATTTGACATATATTGTGCAGAAACATGTTCTAAACAACATATTTCAACAGCAGAAACCAGCTTGATGAAATTCAAAAGTTATTTCCACTCCTAATCAAAAACGCTTCAACTCGGTGAGATAAGTACTTTTTGAACAAATGGCTATATCTTTTGAACTTGTGAAGGGATTACACTGAATTTGACATATATTGTGCAGAATCATGTCCTAAACAACATATTTCAACAGCAGAAACCAGCTTGATGAAATTCATTGGTTATTTCCACTCCGAATCAAAAACGCTTCAACTCGGTGAGATAAGTACTTTTTGAACGAATGGCGATATCTTTTGAACCTATGAAGGGATTACACTGAATTTGACATATATTGTGCAGAATCATGTCCTAAACAACATATTTCAACAGCAGAAACCAGCGTGATGAAATTCAAAAGTTATTTCCACTCCTAATCAAAAACGCTTCAACTCGCTGAGATAAGTACTTTTTGAACGAATGGCTATATCTTTTGAACTTGTGAAGGGATTACACTTAATTTGACATATATTGTGCAGAATTATGTCATAAACAACATATTTCAACAGCAGAAACCAGCTTGATAATATCCATTAGTTATTTCCACTCCTAATCAAAAACGCTTCAACTTTGTCTCATAAGCACGTTTTGAACGGATGGCTATATCCTTTCAACCTGTAATGGGCTCACAAGAATTTGACGTATATTGTGCAGAATCATGTCCTAAACAACGTATTTCAACAGCAGAAACCAGCTTGATGAAATTCATTAGTTATTTCCACTCCTAATCAGAAACGTCTCAACTCGGTGAGTTAAGCACTTTTTGAACGAATGGCTATATCTTTTGGACTTTTGATGGATATGACATATATTGTGCAGAATCTTGACCTGAGAACATATTTCAACAGCAGAAACCAGCTTGACGTAATTCATTGGTTATTTCCAATACTAATCAAAAACTCGTCAAATTGGTGACATAAGTACTTTTTGGACGAATGGCTATATCCTTTGAACCTGTAATGGGATTTCACTAAATTTGACATATATTGTGCAGAATCATGTCCTAAACAACAAATTTCAACAGCAGAAACCAGCTTGATGAAATTCATTAGTTATTTCCACTCCGAATCAAAAACGCTTCAACTCGGTGAGATAAGCACTTTTTTCACGAATGGCTATATCTTTTGATCTTATCGCTGGATTACACTGAATTTGACATGTGTTTTGCAGAATCATGTCCTAAACAACATATTTCAACAGCAGAAACCAGCTTGACGAAATCCATCAGTTATTTCCACTCCTAATCAAAAACCCTTCAACCCGATAAGATAAGCAGTTTTTGAACGAATGGCTATATCTTTTGAACCTGTGATGTGATTACACTAAATTTGACATATATTGTGCAGAATCATATCCTAAAAAACATATTTCAACAGCAGAAACCAGCTTGATGAAATTCATTGGTTATTTCCACTCCGAATCAAAAACGCCTCAACTCGGTGAGATAAGTTCTTTTGGAACGACTGGCGATATCTTTTGAACCTATGAAGGGATTACACTGAATTTGACATATATTGTGCAGAAACATGTTCTAAACAACATATTTCAACAGCAGAAACCAGCTTGATGAAATTCAAAAGTTATTTCCACTCCTAATCAAAAACGCTTCAACTCGGTGAGATAAGTACTTTTTGAACAAATGGCTATATCTTTTGAACTTGTGAAGGGATTACACTGAATTTGACATATATTGTGCAGAATCATGTCCTAAACAACATATTTCAACAGCAGAAACCAGCTTGATGAAATTCATTGGTTATTTCCACTCCGAATCAAAAACGCTTCAACTCGGTGAGATAAGTACTTTTTGAACGAATGGCGATATCTTTTGAACCTATGAAGGGATTACACTGAATTTGACATATATTGTGCAGAATCATGTCCTAAACAACATATTTCAACAGCAGAAACCAGCGTGATGAAATTCAAAAGTTATTTCCACTCCTAATCAAAAACGCTTCAACTCGCTGAGATAAGTACTTTTTGAACGAATGGCTATATCTTTTGAACTTGTGAAGGGATTACACTTAATTTGACATATATTGTGCAGAATTATGTCATAAACAACATATTTCAACAGCAGAAACCAGCTTGATAATATCCATTAGTTATTTCCACTCCTAATCAAAAACGCTTCAACTTTGTCTCATAAGCACGTTTTGAACGGATGGCTATATCCTTTCAACCTGTAATGGGCTCACAAGAATTTGACGTATATTGTGCAGAATCATGTCCTAAACAACGTATTTCAACAGCAGAAACCAGCTTGATGAAATTCATTAGTTATTTCCACTCCTAATCAGAAACGTCTCAACTCGGTGAGTTAAGCACTTTTTGAACGAATGGCTATATCTTTTGGACTTTTGATGGATATGACATATATTGTGCAGAATCTTGACCTGAGAACATATTTCAACAGCAGAAACCAGCTTGACGTAATTCATTGGTTATTTCCAATACTAATCAAAAACTCGTCAAATTGGTGACATAAGTACTTTTTGGACGAATGGCTATATCCTTTGAACCTGTAATGGGATTTCACTAAATTTGACATATATTGTGCAGAATCATGTCCTAAACAACAAATTTCAACAGCAGAAACCAGCTTGATGAAATTCATTAGTTATTTCCACTCCGAATCAAAAACGCTTCAACTCGGTGAGATAAGCACTTTTTTCACGAATGGCTATATCTTTTGATCTTATCGCTGGATTACACTGAATTTGACATGTGTTTTGCAGAATCATGTCCTAAACAACATATTTCAACAGCAGAAACCAGCTTGACGAAATCCATCAGTTATTTCCACTCCTAATCAAAAACCCTTCAACCCGATAAGATAAGCAGTTTTTGAACGAATGGCTATATCTTTTGAACCTGTGATGTGATTACACTAAATTTGACATATATTGTGCAGAATCATATCCTAAAAAACATATTTCAACAGCAGAAACCAGCTTGATGAAATTCATTGGTTATTTCCACTCCGAATCAAAAACGCCTCAACTCGGTGAGATAAGTTCTTTTGGAACGACTGGCGATATCTTTTGAACCTATGAAGGGATTACACTGAATTTGACATATATTGTGCAGAAACATGTTCTAAACAACATATTTCAACAGCAGAAACCAGCTTGATGAAATTCAAAAGTTATTTCCACTCCTAATCAAAAACGCTTCAACTCGGTGAGATAAGTACTTTTTGAACAAATGGCTATATCTTTTGAACTTGTGAAGGGATTACACTGAATTTGAAATATAGTGTGCAGAATCATGTCCTAAACAACATATTTCAACAGCAGAAACCAGCTTGTAGAAATTCATTAGTTATTTCCACTCCTAATCAAAAACGCTTCAACTCGGTGATATAAGTTCTTTTGGAACGACTGGCGATATCTTTTGAACCTATGAAGGGATTACACTGAATTTGAAATATATTGTGCAAAAACATGTCCTAAACAACAAATTTCAAGAGCAGAAACCAGCGTGATGAAATTCAAAAGTTATTTCCAATACTAATCAAAAACTCTTCAACTTGGTGAGATAAGCAATTTTTGAACGAATGGCTATATTTTTTGAACCTGTGATGGGATTACACTGAATTTGAAATATATTGTCCAGAATCATGTCCTAAACAACAAATTTCAAGAGCAGAAACCAGCTTGATGAAATTCATTAGTTATTTCCACTCCGAATCAAAAATGCTTCAACTCGGTGAGATAAGCACTTTTTGAACGAATGGCTATATCTTTTGAACTTGTCACTGGATTATACTGAATTTGACATATTTTGTGCAGAATCTTGTCCTAAACAACATATTTCAACAGCAGAAACCAGCTTGATGAAATTCATTGGTTATTTCCACTCAGAATCAAAAACGCCTCAACTCGGTGAGATAAGTTCTTTTGGAACGACTGGCGATTTCTTTTTAACCTATGAAGGGATTACACTGAATTGGACATAAATTGTGCAGAATCATGTTCTAAACAATATATTTCAACAGCAGAAACCAGCTTGATGAAATTCAAAAGTTTATTCCACTCCTAATCAAAAACGCTTCAACTCGGTGAGATAAGCACTTTTTGAACGAATGGCTATATCTTTTGAACTTGTGAAGGGATTACACTGAATTTGACATATATTGTGCAGAATCATGTCCTCAACAACATATTTCAACAGCAGAAACCAGCTTGATGAAATTCATTAGTTATTTCCACTCCTAATCAAAAACGCTTCAACTCGGTGAGATAAGTCCTTTTTGAACGAATGGCTATATCCTTTGAACCTGTAATGGGATCACATTGACTTTGACATATATTGTGCAGAATCATATCCTAAACAACATATTTCAGCAGCAGAAACCAGCTTGATGAAATTCATTAGTTATTTCCACTCCTAATCAAAAATGCTTCAACTCTGTGAGATAAGCAGTTTTTGAACGAATGGCGATATCTTTTGAACTTGTGAAGGGATTACACTGAATTTGACATATATTGTGCAGAATCATGTCCTAAACAACATATTTCAACAGTAGAAATCTACTTGATGAAATTCATTAGTTATTGCCACTCCTAATCAAAATTGCTTCAACTCGGTGAGATAAGCACTTTTTGCACGAATGGCTATATCTTTTGATCTTGTCGCTGGATTACACTGAATTTGACATGTGTTCTGCAGAATCATGTCCTAAACAACATATTTCAACAGCAGAAACCAGCTTGATTAAATCCATTAGTTATTTCCACTCTCAATCAAAAACGCTTCAACCCGATAAGATAAGCAGTTTTTGAACGAATGGCTATGTCTTTTGAACTTGTGAAGGGATTACACTGAATTTGACATATATTGTGCAGAATCATGTCCTAAACATCATATTTCAAATGCAGAAACCAGTTTGATGAAATTCAAAAGTTATTTCCACTCCTAATCAAAAACGCTTCAACTCGGTGAGATAAGTACTTTTTGAACGAATGGCTATATCTTTTGAACTTGTGAAGGGATTACACTGAATTTGACATATATTGTGCAGAATCATGTCCTAAACATCATATTTCAACAGCAGAAACCAGTTTGATGAAATTCAAAAGTTATTTCCACTCCTAATCAAAAACGCTTCAACTCGGTGAGATAAGTCCTTTTTGAACGAATGGCTATATCCTTTGAACCTTTAATGGGATCACACTGACTTTGACATATATTGTGCAGAATCCTGTCCTAAACAACATATTTCAACAGTAGAAACCAGCTTGATGAAATTCATTAGTTATTGCCACTCCTAATCAAAATTGCTTCAACTCGGTGAGATAAGCACTTTTTGCACGAATGGTTATATCTTTTGATCTTGTCGCTGGATTACACTGAATTTGACATGTGTTCTGCAGAATCATGTCCTAAACAACATTTTTCAACAGCAGAAACCAGCTTGATTAAATCCATTAGTTATTTCCACTCTCAATCAAAAACGCTTCAACCCGATAAGATAAGCAGTTTTTGAACGAATGGCTATGTCTTTTGAACTTGTGAAGGGATTACACTGAATTTGACATATATTGTGCAGAATCATGTCCTAAACATCATATTTCAAATGCAGAAACCAGTTTGATGAAATTCAAAAGTTATTTCCACTCCTAATCAAAAACGCTTCAACTCGGTGAGATAAGTACTTTTTGAACGAATGGCTATATCTTTTGAACTTGTGAAGGGATTACACTGAATTTGACATATATTGTGCAGAATCATGTCCTAAACATCATATTTCAACAGCAGAAACCAGTTTGATGAAATTCAAAAGTTATTTCCACTCCTAATCAAAAACGCTTCAACTCGGTGAGATAAGTCCTTTTTGAACGAATGGCTATATCCTTTGAACCTTTAATGGGATCACACTGACTTTGACATATATTGTGCAGAATCCTGTCCTAAACAACATATTTCAACAGTAGAAACCAGCTTGATGAAATTCATTAGTTATTGCCACTCCTAATCAAAATTGCTTCAACTCGGTGAGATAAGCACTTTTTGCACGAATGGTTATATCTTTTGATCTTGTCGCTGGATTACACTGAATTTGACATGTGTTCTGCAGAATCATGTCCTAAACAACATTTTTCAACAGCAGAAACCAGCTTGATTAAATCCATTAGTTATTTCCACTCTCAATCAAAAACGCTTCAACCCGATAAGATAAGCAGTTTTTGAACGAATGGCTATGTCTTTTGAACCTGTAATTTGATTACACTAAATTTGACATATATTGTGCAGAATCATATCCTAAAAAACATATTTCAACAGCAGAAACCAGCTAAATGAAATTCATTGATTATTTCCACTCCGAATCCAAAAACGCATCAACTCGGTGAGATAAGTACTTTTTGAACGACTGGCGATATCTTCTGAACCTATGAAGGGATTACACTGAATTTGACATATATTGTGCAGAATCATGTCCTAAACAACATATTTCAACAGCAGAAACCAGCGTGATGAAATTCAAAAGTTATTTCCACTCCTAATCAAAAACGCTTCAACTCGGTGAGATAAGTACTTTTTTAACGAATGGCTATATCTTTTGAACTTGTGAAGGGATTACACTTAATTTGACATATATTGTGCAGAAACATGTTCTAAACAACATATTTCAACAGCAGAAACCAGCTTGATAATATCCATTAGTTATTTCCACTCCTAATCAAAAACGCTTCAACTCGGTCTCATAAGCACGTTTTGAACGGATGGCTATATCCTTTCAACCTGTAATGGGCTCACAAGAATTTGT
Organism: Fistularia commersonii; assembly: GCF_037954325.1. NCBI lineage: Eukaryota > Metazoa > Chordata > Actinopteri > Syngnathiformes > Fistulariidae > Fistularia > Fistularia commersonii. Next base: position 199,122 of record NW_028234047.1, on the reverse strand, counting down.
CGTATATTTTGCAGAATCATGTCCTAAACAACATATTTCAACAGCAGAAACCAGCTTGATGAAATTCAAAAGTTATTTCCACTCCTAATCAAAAACGCTTCAACTCGGTGAGATAAGCACTTTTTGAACGAATGGCTATATCTTTTGAACATGTGATGTGATTACACTAAATTTGACATATATTGTTCAAAATCATATCCTAAACAACATATTTCAACAGCAGAAACCAGCTTGATGAAATTCATTGGTTATTTCCACTCAGAATCAAAAACGCCTCAACTCGGTGACATAAGTTCTTTTGGAATGACTGGCGATTTCTTTTGAACCTATGAAGGGATTACACTGAATTTGACATATATTGTGCAGAATCATGTTCTAAACAACATATTTCAACAGCAGAAACCAGCTTGATGAAATTCATTAGTTATTTCCACTCCTAATCCCAAACGCCTCAACTCGGTGAGATAAGTCCTTTTTGAATGAATGGCTATATCCTTTGAACCTGTAATGGGATCACACTGACTTTGACATATATTGTGCAGAATCATATCCTAAACAACATATTTCAACAGCAGAAACCAGCTTGATGAAATTCATTAGTTATTTCCACTCCTAATTAAAAAACGCTTCAACTCGGTGAGATAAGGCCCTTTTGAACGAATGGCTATATACTTTGAACCTGTAATGGGATCACACTGAATTTGACATATATTGTGCAGAATCATATCCTAAACAACATATTTCAACAGCAGAAAGCAGCTTGATGAAATTCATTAGTTATTTCCACTCCTAATCAAAAATGCTTCAACTCGGTGAGATAAGCACTTTTTGAACGAATGGCTATATCTTTTGAACTTGTGAAGGGATTACACTGAATTTGACATATATTGTGCAGAATCATGTCCTAAAGAACATATTTCAACAGCAGAAACCAGCTTGATGAAATTCAAAAGTTATTTCCACTCCTAATCAAAAACGCTTCAACTTGGTGAGATAAGCAATTTTTGAACGAATGGCTATATTTTTTGAACCTGTGATGGGATTTCACTGAAGTTGACATATTTTGTGCAGAATCTTGTCCTAAACAACATATTTCAACAGCAGAAACCAGCTTGATGAAATTCATTAGTTATTTCCACTCCGAATCAAAAATGCTTCGACTCGGTGAGATAAGCACTTTTTGATCGAATGGCTATATCTTTTGAACTTGTTACTGGATTTTACTGAATTTGACATATTTTGTGCAGAATCTTGTTCTAAACAGCATATTTCAACAGCGGGAACCAGCTTGATGAAATTCATTTGTTATTTCCACTCCTAATCAGAAACGTCTCAACTCGGTGAGATAAGCACTTTTTTCACGAATGGCTATATCTTTTGATCTTATCGCTGGATTACACTTAATTTGACATGTGTTTTGCAGAATCATGTCCTTAACAACATATTTCAACAGCAGAAACCAGCTTGATGAAATTCATTGGTTATTTCCACTCAGAATCAAAAACGCCTCAACTCGGTGACATAAGTTCTTTTGGAATGACTGGCGATTTCTTTTGAACCTATGAAGGGATTAAACTGAATTGGACATATATTGTGCAGAATCATGTTCTAAACAACATATTTCAACAGCAGAAACCAGCTTGATGAAATTCAAAAGTTATTTCCACTCCTAATCAAAAACGCTTCAACTCGGTGAGATAAGCACTTTTTGAACGAATGGCTAAATCTTTTGAACCTGTGATGTGATTACACTAAATTTGACATATATTGTTCAAAATCATATCCTAAACAACATATTTCAACAGCAGAAACCAGCTTGATGAAATTCATTGGTTATTTCCACTCAGAATCAAAAACGCCTCAACTCGGTGACATAAGTTCTTTTGGAATGACTGGTGATTTCTTTTGAACCTATGAAGGGATTACACTGAATTTGACATATATTGTGCAGAATCATGTTCTAAACAACATATTTCAACAGCAGAAACCAGCTTGATGAAATTCATTAGTTATTTCCACTCCTAATCACAAACGCCTCAACTCGGTGAGATAAGTCCTTTTTGAACGAATGGCTATATCCTTTGAACCTGTAATGGGATCACACTGACTTTGACATATATTGTGCAGAATCATATCCTAAACAACATATTTCAACAGCAGAAACCAGCTTGATGAAATTCATTAGTTATTTCCACTCCTAATTAAAAAACGCTTCAACTCGGTGAGATAAGGCCCTTTTGAACGAATGGCTATATACTTTGAACCTGTAATGGGATCACACTGACTTTGACATATATTGTGCAGAATCATGTCCTAAACAACATATTTCAACAGTAGAAATCTACTTGATGAAATTCATTAGTTATTGCCACTCCTAATCAAAATTGCTTCAACTCGGTGAGATAAGCACTTTTTGCACGAATGGCTATATCTTTTGATCTTGTCGCTGGATTACCCTGAATTTGACATGTGTTCTGCAGAATCATGTCCTAAACAACATATTTCAACAGCAGAAACCAGCGTGATGAAATTCAAAAGTTATTTCCACTCCTAATCAAAAACTCTTCAACTTGGTGAGATAAGCAATTTTTGAACGAATGGCTATATCTTTTGAACCTGTGATGGGATTTCACTGAATTTGACATATATTGTGCAGAATCATGTCCTAAAGAACATATTTCAACAGCAGAAACCAGCTTGATGAAATTCAAAAGTTATTTCCACTCCTAATCAAAAACGCTTCAACTCGGTGACATAAGTACTTTTTGAACGAATGGCGATATCTTTTGAACTTGTGAAGGGATTACACTGAATTTGAAATATATTGTCCAGAATCATGTCCTAAACAACAAATTTCAAGAGTAGAAACCAGCTTGATGAAATTCAAAAGTTATTTCCAATACTAATCAAAAACTCTTCAACTTGGTGAGATAAGCAATTTTTGAACGAATGGCTATATTTTTTGAACCTGTGATGGGATTTCACTGAAGTTGACATATATTGTGCAGAATCTTGTCCTAAACAACATATTTCAACAGCAGAAACCAGCTTGATGAAATTCATTAGTTATTTCCACTCCGAATCAAAAATGCTTCAACTCGGTGAGATAAGCACTTTTTGATCGAATGGCTATATCTTTTGAACTTGTCACTGGATTATACTAAATTTGACATATTTTGTGCAGAATCTTGTCATAAACAACATATTTCAACAGCGGGAACCAGCTTGATGAAATTCATTAGTTATTTCCACTCCTAATCAGAAACGTCTCAACTCGGTGAGATAAGCACTTTTTTCACGAATGGCTATATCTTTTGATCTTATCGCTGGATTACACTTAATTTGACATGTGTTTTGCAAAATCATGTCCTAAACAACATATTTCAACAGCAGAAACCAGCTTGACGAAATCCATCAGTTATTTCAACTCCTAATCAAAAACGCTTCAACCCGATAAGATAAGCAGTTTTTGAACGAATGGCTATATCTTTTGAACCTGTGATGTGATTACACTAAATTTGACATATATTGTTCAGAATCATATCCTAAAAAACATATTTCAACAGCAGAAACGAGCTTGATGAAATTCATTGGTTATTTCCACTCCGAATCAAAAACGCCTCAACTCGGTCAGATAAGTTCTTTTGGAACGACTGGCGATTTCTTTTGAACCTATGAAGGGATTACACTGATTTGGACATATAGTGTGCAGAAAAATGTTCTAAACAACATATTTCAACAGCAGAAACCAGCTTGATGAAATTCAAAAGTTATTTCCACTCCTAATCAAAAACGCTTCAACTCGGTGAGATAAGTCCTTTTTGAACGAATGGCTATATCCTTTGAACCTTTAATGGGATCACACTGAATTTGACATATATTGTGCAGAAACATGTCCTAAACAACATATTTCAACAACAGAAACCAGCTTGATGAAATTCAAAAGTTATTTCCACTCCTAATCAAAAACGCTTCAACTCGGTGAGATAAGCATTATTTGCAAGAATGGCTATATCCTTTGATCTTGTTGCTGGATTACACTGAATTTGAAATATTTTCTGCAGAATCATGTCCTAAACAACATATTTCAACAGCAGAAACCAGCTTGATGAAATTCAAAAGTTATTTCCACTCCTAATCAAAAATGCTTCAACTCGGTGAGATAAGTACTTTTTGAACGAATGGCTATATCTTTTGAACTTGTGAAGGGATTACACTTAATTTGACATATATTGTGCAGAATTATGTCATAAACAACATATTTCAACAGCAGAAACCAGATTGATAATATCCATTAGTTATTTCCACTCCTAATCAAAAATGCTTCAACTCAGTCTCATAAGCACGTTTTGAACGGATGTCTATATCCTTTCAACCTGTAATGGGCTCACAAGAATTTGACGTATATTGTGCAGAATCATGTCCTAAACAACATATTTCAACAGCAGAAACCAGCTTGATGAAATTCAATAGTTATTTCCGCTCCTAATCAAAAACTCTTCAACTTGGTGAGATAAGCAATTTTTGAACGAATGGCTATATCTTTTGAACCTGTGATGGGATTTCACTGAATTTGACATATATTGTGCAAAATCATGTCCAAAAGAACATATTTCAACAGCAGAAACCAGCTTGATGAAATTCAAAAGTTATTTCCACTCCTAATCAAAAACGCTTCAACTCGGTGAGATAAGCACTTTTTGAACGAATGGCTAAATCTTTTGAACCTGTGATGTGATTACACTAAATTTGACATATATTGTTCAAAATCATATCCTAAACAACATATTTCAACAGCAGAAACCAGCTTGATGAAATTCATTGGTTATTTCCACTCAGAATCAAAGACGCCTCAACTCGGTGACATAAGTTCTTTTGGAATGACTGGCGATTTCTTTTGAACCTATGAAGGGATTACACTGAATTGGACATATATTGTGCAGAATCATGTTCTAAGCAACATATTTCAACAGCAGAAACCAGCTTGATGAAATTCAAAAGTTATTTCCACTCCTAATCAAAAACGCTTCAACTCGGTGAGATAAGCACTTTTTGAACGAATGGCTATATCTTTTGAACCTGTGATGTGATTACACTAAATTTGACATATATTGTTCAAAATCATATCCTAAACAACATATTTCAACAGCAGAAACCAGCTTGATGAAATTCATTGGTTATTTCCACTCAGAATCAAAAACGCCTCAACTCGGTGACATAAGTTCTTTTGGAATGACTGGCGATTTCTTTTGAACCTATGAAGGGATTACACTGAATTTGACATATATTGTTCAGAATCATATCCTAAAAAACATATTTCAACAGCAGAAACGAGCTTGATGAAATTCATTGGTTATTTCCACTCCGAATCAAAAACGCCTCAACTCGGTCAGATAAGTTCTTTTGGAACGACTGGCGATTTCTTTTGAACCTATGAAGGGATTACACTGATTTGGACATATAGTGTGCAGAAAAATGTTCTAAACAACATATTTCAACAGCAGAAACCAGCTTGATGAAATTCAAAAGTTATTTCCACTCCTAATCAAAAACGCTTCAACTCGGTGAGATAAGTCCTTTTTGAACGAATGGCTATATCCTTTGAACCTTTAATGGGATCACACTGAATTTGACATATATTGTGCAGAAACATGTCCTAAACAACATATTTCAACAACAGAAACCAGCTTGATGAAATTCAAAAGTTATTTCCACTCCTAATCAAAAACGCTTCAACTCGGTGAGATAAGCATTATTTGCAAGAATGGCTATATCCTTTGATCTTGTTGCTGGATTACACTGAATTTGAAATATTTTCTGCAGAATCATGTCCTAAACAACATATTTCAACAGCAGAAACCAGCTTGATGAAATTCAAAAGTTATTTCCACTCCTAATCAAAAATGCTTCAACTCGGTGAGATAAGTACTTTTTGAACGAATGGCTATATCTTTTGAACTTGTGAAGGGATTACACTTAATTTGACATATATTGTGCAGAATTATGTCATAAACAACATATTTCAACAGCAGAAACCAGCTTGATAATATCCATTAGTTATTTCCACTCCTAATCAAAAATGCTTCAACTCAGTCTCATAAGCACGTTTTGAACGGATGTCTATATCCTTTCAACCTGTAATGGGCTCACAAGAATTTGACGTATATTGTGCAGAATCATGTCCTAAACAACATATTTCAACAGCAGAAACCAGCTTGATGAAATTCAATAGTTATTTCCGCTCCTAATCAAAAACTCTTCAACTTGGTGAGATAAGCAATTTTTGAACGAATGGCTATATCTTTTGAACCTGTGATGGGATTTCACTGAATTTGACATATATTGTGCAGAATCATGTCCAAAAGAACATATTTCAACAGCAGAAACCAGCTTGATGAAATTCAAAAGTTATTTCCACTCCTAATCAAAAACGCTTCAACTCGGTGAGATAAGTACTTTTTGAACGAATGGCGATATCTTTTGAACTTGTGAAGGGATTACACTGAATTTGAAATATATTTTCCAGAATCATGTCCTAAACAACAAATTTCAAGAGCAGAAACCAGCTTGATGAAATTCAAAAGTTATTTCCAATACTAATCAAAAACTCTTCAACTTGGTGAGATAAGCAATTTTTGAACGAATGGCTATATTTTTTGAACCTGTGATGGGATTTCACTGAAGTTGACATATATTGTGCAGAATCTTGTCCTAAACAACATATTTCAACAGCAGAAACCAGCTTGATGAAATTCATTAGTTATTTCCACTCCGAATCAAAAATGCTTCAACTCGGTGAGATAAGCACTTTTTGATCGAATGGCTATATCTTTTGAACTTGTCACTGGATTATACTGAATTTGACATATTTTGTGCAGAATCTTGTTCTAAACAGCATATTTCAACAGCGGGAACCAGCTTGATGAAATTCATTAGTTATTTCCACTCCTAATCAGAAACGTCTCAACTCGGTGAGATAAGCACTTTTTTCACGAATGGCTATATCTTTTGATCTTATCGCTGGATTACACTTAATTTGACATGTGTTTTGCAGAATCATGTCCTTAACAATATATTTCAACAGCAGAAACCAGCTTAACGAAATCCATCAGTTATTTCCACTCCTAATCAAAAACGCTTCAACCCGATAAGATAAGCAGTTTTTGAACGAATGGCTATATCTTTTGAACCTGTGATGTGATTACACTAAATTTGACATATATTGTTCAAAATCATATCCTAAACAACATATTTCAACAGCAGAAACCAGCTTGATGAAATTCATTGGTTATTTCCACTCAGAATCAAAGACGCCTCAACTCGGTGACATAAGTTCTTTTGGAATGACTGGCGATTTCTTTTGAACCTATGAAGGGATTACACTGAATTGGACATATATTGTGCAGAATCATGTTCTAAGCAACATATTTCAACAGCAGAAACCAGCTTGATGAAATTCAAAAGTTATTTCCACTCCTAATCAAAAACGCTTCAACTCGGTGAGATAAGCACTTTTTGAACGAATGGTTATATCTTTTGAACCTGTGATGTGATTACACTAAATTTGACATATATTGTTCAAAATCATATCCTAAACAACATATTTCAACAGCAGAAACCAGCTTGATGAAATTCATTGGTTATTTCCACTCAGAATCAAAAACGCCTCAACTCGGTGACATAAGTTCTTTTGGAATGACTGGCGATTTCTTTTGAACCTATGAAGGGATTACACTGAATTTGACATATATTGTGCAGAATCATGTCCTAAACAACATATTTCAACAGCAGAAACCAGCTTGATGAAATTCATTAGTTATTTCCACTCCTAATCAAAAACGCTTCAACTCGGTGAGATAAGGCCTTTTTGAACGAATGGCTATATCCTTTGAACCTGTAATGGGATCACACTGACTTTGACATATATTGTGCAGAATCATATCCTAAACAACATATTTCAACAGCAGAAACCAGCTTGATGAAATTCATTAGTTATTTCCACTCCTAATCAAAAATGCTTCAACTTGGTGAGATAAGCACTTTTTGAACGAATGGCTATATCTTTTGAACTTGTGAAGGGATTACACTGAATTTGACATATATTGTGCAGAATCATGTCCTAAACAACATATTTCAACAGTAGAAATCTACTTGATGAAATTCATTAGTTATTGCCACTCCTAATCAAAATTGCTTCAACTCGGTGAGATAAGCACTTTTTGCACGAATGGCTATATCTTTTGATCTTGTGAAGGGATTACACTGAATTTGACATGTGTTTTGCAGAATCATGTCCTAAACAACATATTTCAAATGCAGAAACCAGCTTGATGAAATTCATTGGTTATTTCCACTCCGAATCAAAAACGACTCAACTCGGTGAGATAAGTACTTTTTGAACAAATGGCTATATCTTTTGAACTTGTGAAGGGATTACACTGAATTTGACATATATTGTGCAGAATCATGTCCTAAACAACATATTTCAACAGCAGAAACCAGCTTGTAGAAATTCATTAGTTATTTCCACTCCTAACCAAAAACGCTTCAACTCGGTGAGATAAGTACTTTTTGAACGAATGGCGATATCTTTTGAACCTATGAAGGGATTACACTGAATTTGACATATATTGTGCAGAATCATGTCCTAAACAACATATTTCAACTGCAGAAACCAGCGTGATGAAATTCAAAAGTTATTTCCACTCCTAATCAAAAACGCTTCAACTCGGTGAGATAAGTACTTTTTGAACGAATGGTTATATCTTTTGAACTTGTGAAGGGATTACACTTAATTTGACATATATTGTGCAGAATTATGTCATAAACAACATATTTCAACAGCAGAAACCAACTTGATAATATCCATTAGTTATTTCCACTCCTAATCAAAAACGCTTCAACTTTGTGTCATAAGCACGTTTTGAACGGATGGCTATATCCTTTCAACCTGTAATGGGCTCACAAGAATTTGACATATATTGTGCAGAATCATGTCCTAAACAACATATATCAACAGCAGAAACCAGCTTGATGAAATTCAATAGTTATTTCCACTCCGATTCAAAAATGCTTCAACTCGGTGAGATCAGCACTTTTTGATCGAATGGCAATATCTTTTGAACTTGTCGCTGGATTATACTGAATTTGACATATTTTGTGCAGAATCATGTCCTAAACAACATATATCAACAGCAGAAACCAGCTTGATGAAATTCATTAGTTATTTCCACTCCTAATCAGAAACCTCTCAACTCGATGAGTTAAGCACTTTTTGAACGAATGGCTATATCTTTTGGACTTTTGATGGATATGACATATATTGTGCAGAATCTTGACCTAACAACATATTTCAACAGCAGAAACCAGCTTGACGTAATTCATTGGTTATTTCCAATACTAATCAAAAACTCTTCAACTTGGTGACATAAGTACTTTTTGGACGAATGGCTATATCCTTTGAACCTGTAATGGGATTTCACTAAATTTGACATATATTGTAAAGAATCATGTCCTAAACAACATATTTCAACAGCAGAAACCAGCTTGATGAAATTCAAAAGTTATTTCCACTCCTAATTAAAAATGCTTCAACCCGGTGAGATAAGTACTTTTTGAACGAATGGCTATATCTTTTGAACTTGTGAAGGGATTACACTTAATTTGACATATATTGTCCAGAATCATGTCCTAAACAACAAATTTCAAGAGCAGAAAACAGCTTGATGAAATTTTTTGGTTATTTCCAATACTAATCAAAAACTCTTCAACTTGGTGAGATAAGTAATTTTTGAACGAATGAATATATTTTTTGAACCTGTGATGGGATTTCACTGAATTTGACATATATTGTGCAGAATCTTGTCCTAAACAACATATTTCAACAGCAGAAACCAGCTTGATGAAATTCATTAGTTATTTCCACTCCGAATCAAAAACGCTTCAACTCGGTGAGATAAGCACTTTTATGACGAATGGCTATATCTTTTGATCTTATCGCTGGATTACACTGAATTTGACATGTGTTTTGCAGAATCATGTCCTAAACAACATATTTCAACAGCAGAAACCAGCTTGATGAAATTCATTGGTTAATTCCACTCCGAATCAAAAACGCCTCACCTCGGTGAGATAAGTTCTTTTGGAACGACTGGCGATATCTTTTGAACCTATGAAGGGATTACACTGAATTTGACATATATTGTGCAGAAACATGTTCTAAAAACGCCTCAACTCGGTGAGATAAGTTCTTTTGGAACGACTGGCGATATCTTTTGAACCTATGAAGGGATTACACTGAATTTGACATATATTGTGCAGAAAAATGTTCTTAACAACATATTTCAACAGCAGAAACCAGCTTGATGAAATTCATTAGTTATTTCCACTCCTAATCAAAAACGCTTCAACTCGGTGAGATAAGTACTTTTTGAACAAATGGCTATATCTTTTGAACTTGTAAAGGGATTACACTGAATTTGACATATATTGTGCAGAATCATGTCCTAAACAACATATTTCAACAGCAGAAACCAGCTTGTAGAAATTCATTAGTTATTTCCACTCCTAATCAAAAACACTTCAACTCGGTGAGATAAGTACTTTTTGAACGAATGGCGATATCTTTTGAACCTATGAAGGGATTACACTGAATTTGACATATATTGTGCAGAATCATGTCCTAAACAACATATTTCAACAGCAGAAACCAGCGTGATGAAATTCAAAAGTTATTTCCACTCCTAATCAAAAACGCTTCAACTCGGTGAGATAAGTACTTTTTGAACGAATGGCTATATCTTTTGAACTTGTGAAGGGATTACACTTAATTTGACATATATTGTGCAGAATTATGTCATAAACAACATATTTCAACAGCAGAAACCAGCTTGATGATATCCATTAGTTATTTCCACTCCTAATCAAAAACGCTTCAACTTTGTCTCATAAGCACCTTTTGAACGGATGGCTATATCCTTTCAACCTGTAATGGGCTCACAAGAATTTGACGTATATTGTGCAGAATCATGTCCTAAACAACATATTTCAACAGCAGAAACCAGCGTGATGAAATTCAATAGTTATTTCCACTCCTAATCAAAAATGCTTCAACTCGGTGAGATAAGCACTTTTTGATCGAATGGCAATATATTTTGATCTTGTCGCTGGATTATACTGAATTTGACATATTTTGTGCAGAATCATGTCCTAAACAACATATTTCAACAGCAGGAACCAGCTTGATGAAATTCATTAGCTATTTGAAATTCCTTATGAAAAACTCTTCAACTCAGTCTCATAAGCACGTTTTGAACGAATGGCTATATCCTTTCAACCTGTATTGGGCTCACACGAATTTGACATATATTGTGCAGAATCATGTCCTAAACAACATATTTCAACAGCAGAAACCAGCTTGATGAAATTCATTAGTTATTTCCACTCCTAATCAGAAACGTCTCAACTCGGTGAGTTAAGCACTTTTTGAACGAATGGCTATATCTTTTGGACTTTAGAAGGATATGACATATATTGTGCAGAATCTTGACCTAACAACATATTTCAACAGCAGAAACCAGCTCGACGTAATTCATTGGTTATTTCCAATACTAATCAAAAACTCTTCAACTTGGTGACATAAGTACTTTTTGGACGAATGGCTATATCCTTTGAACCTGTAATGGGATTTCACTAAATTTGACATATATTGTGCAGAATCATGTCCTAAACAACAAATTTCAACAGCAGAAACCAGCTTGATGAAATTCATTAGTTATTTCCAATACTAATCAAAAACTCTTCAACTTGGTGAGATAAGCAATTTTTTAACGAATGGCTATAGTTTTTGAACCTGTGATGGATTTCACTGAATTTGACATATATTGTGCAGAATATTGTCCTAAACAACATATTTCAACAGCAGAAACCAGCTTGATGAAATTCATTAGTTATTTCCACTCCGAATCAAAAACGCTTCAACTCGGTGAGATAAGCACTTTTTTCACGAATGGCTATATCTTTTGATCTTATCGCTGGATTACACTGAATTTGACATGTGTTTTGCAGAATCATGTTCTAAACAACATATTTCAACAGCAGAAGCCAGCTTGACGAAATCCATCAGTTATTTCCACTCCTAATCAAAAACCCTTCAACCCGATAAGATAAGCAGTTTTTGAACGAATGGCTATATATTTTGAACCTGTGATGTGATTTAAACTAAATTTGACATATATTGTGCAGAATCATATCCTAAAAAACATATTTCAACAGCAGAAACCAGCTTGATGAAATTCATTGGTTATTTCCACTCCGAATCAAAAACGCCTCAACTCGGTGAGATAAGTTCTTTTGGAACGACTGGCGATATCTTTTGAACCTATGAAGGGATTACACTGAATTTGACATATATTGTGCAGAAACATGTTAAAACAACATATTTCAACAGCAGAAACCAGCTTGATGAAATTCAAAAGTTATTTCCACTCCTAATCAAAAACGCTTCAACTCGGTGAGATAAGTACTTTTTGAACAAATGGCTATATCTTTTGAACTTGTGAAGGGATTACACTGAATTTGACATATAGTGTGCAGAATCATGTCCTAAACAACATATTTCAACAGCAGAAACCAGCTTGTAGATATTCATTAGTTATTTCCACTCCTAATCAAAAACGCTTCAACTCGGTGAGATAAGTTCTTTTGGAACGACTGGCGATACCTTTTGAACCTATGAAGGGATTACACTGAATTTGACATATATTGTGCAAAAACATGTTCTAAACAACATATTTCAACAGCAGAAACCAGCTTGATGAAATTCAAAAGTTATTTCCACTCCTAATCAAAAACGCTTCAACTCGGTGAGATAAGCACTTTTTGAACGAATGGCGATATCTTTTGAACTTGTGAAGGGATTACACTGAATTTGAAATATATTGTCCAGAATCATGTCCTGAACAACAAATTTCAAGAGCAGAAACCAGCGTGATGAAATTCAAAAGTTATTTCCAATACTAATCAAAAACTCTTCAACTTGGTGAGATAAGCAATTTTTGAACGAATGGCTATATTTTTTGAACCTGTGATGGGATTACACTGAATTTGAAATATATTGTCCAGAATCATATCCTAAACAACAAATTTCAAGAGCAGAAACCAGCTTGATGAAATTCATTAGTTATTTCCACTCCGAATCAAAAATGCTTCAACTCGGTGAGATAAGCACTTTTTGATCGAATGGCTATATCTTTTGAACTTGTCACTGGATTATACTGAATTTGACATATTTTGTGCAGAATCTTGTCCTAAACAACATATTTCAACAGCAGAAACCAGCTTGATGAAATTCATTGGTTATTTCCACTCCGAATCAAAAACGCCTCAACTCGGTGAGATAAGTTCTTTTGGAACGACTGGCGATTTCTTTTTAACCTATGAAGGGATTACACTGAATTGGACATAAAGTGTGCAGAATCATGTTCTAAACAACATATTTCAACAGCAGAAACCAGCTTGATGAAATTCAAAAGTTATTTCCACTCCTAATCAAAAACGCTTCAACTCGGTGAGATAAGCACTTTTTGAACGAATGGCTATATCTTTTGAACTTGTGAAGGGATTACACTGAATTTGACATATATTGTGCAGAATCATGTACTAAACAACATATTTCAACAGCAGAAACCAGCTTGATGAAATTCAAAAGTTATTTCCACTCCTAATCAAAAACGCTTCAACTCGGTGAGATAAGTCCCCTTTTGAACGAATGGCTATATCCTTTGAACCTGTAATGGGATCACACTGACTTTGACATATATTGTGCAGAATCATATCCTAAACAACATATTTCAGCAGCAGAAACCAGCTTGATGAAATTCATTAGTTATTTCCACTCCTAAACAAAAATGCTTCAACTCGGTGAGATAAGCACTTTTTGAACGAATGGCTATATCTTTTGAACTTGTGAAGGGATTACACTGAATTTGACATATATTGTGCAGAATCCTGTCCTAAACAACATATTTCAACAGCAGGAACCAGCTTGATGAAATTCATTAGCTATTTGAAATTCCTTATGAAAAACTCTTCAACTCAGTCTCATAAGCACGTTTTGAACGAATGGCTATATCCTTTCAACCTGTATTGGGCTCACACGAATTTGACATATATTGTGCAGAATCATGTCCTAAACAACATATTTCAACAGCAGAAACCAGCTTGATGAAATTCATTAGTTATTTCCACTCCTAATCAGAAACGTCTCAACTCGGTGAGTTAAGCACTTTTTGAACGAATGGCTATATCTTTTGGACTTTAGAAGGATATGACATATATTGTGCAGAATCTTGACCTAACAACATATTTCAACAGCAGAAACCAGCTTGACGTAATTCATTGGTTATTTCCAATACTAATCAAAAACTCTTCAACTTGGTGACATAAGTACTTTTTGGACGAATGGCTATATCCTTTGAACCTGAAATGGGATTTCACTAAATTTGACATATATTGTGCAGAATCATGTCCTAAACAACAAATTTCAACAGCAGAAACCAGCTTGATGAAATTCATTAGTTATTTCCAATACTAATCAAAAACTCTTCAACTTGGTGAGATAAGCAATTTTTTAACGAATGGCTATAGTTTTTGAACCTGTGATGGATTTCACTGAATTTGACATATATTGTGCAGAATATTGTCCTAAACAACATATTTCAACAGCAGAAACCAGCTTGATGAAATTCATTAGTTATTTCCACTCCGAATCAAAAACGCTTCAACTCGGTGAGATAAGCACTTTTTTCACGAATGGCTATATCTTTTGATCTTATCGCTGGATTACACTGAATTTGACATGTGTTTTGCAGAATCATGTCCTAAACAACATATTTCAACAGCAGAAGCCAGCTTGACGAAATCCATCAGTTATTTCCACTCCTAATCAAAAACCCTTCAACCCGATAAGATAAGCAGTTTTTGAACGAATGGCTATATATTTTGAACCTGTGATGTGATTTAAACTAAATTTGACATATATTGTGCAGAATCATATCCTAAAAAACATATTTCAACAGCAGAAACCAGCTTGATGAAATTCATTGGTTATTTCCACTCCGAATCAAAAACGCCTCAACTCGGTGAGATAAGTTCTTTTGGAACGACTGGCGATATCTTTTGAACCTATGAAGGGATTACACTGAATTTGACATATATTGTGCAGAAACATGTTAAAACAACATATTTCAACAGCAGAAACCAGCTTGATGAAATTCAAAAGTTATTTCCACTCCTAATCAAAAACGCTTCAACTCGGTGAGATAAGTACTTTTTGAACAAATGGCTATATCTTTTGAACTTGTGAAGGGATTACACTGAATTTGACATATAGTGTGCAGAATCATGTCCTAAACAACATATTTCAACAGCAGAAACCAGCTTGTAGAAATTCATTAGTTATTTCCACTCCTAATCAAAAACGCTTCAACTCGGTGAGATAAGTTCTTTTGGAACGACTGGCGATACCTTTTGAACTTATGAAGGGATTACACTGAATTTGACATATATTGTGCAAAAACATGTTCTAAACAACATATTTCAACAGCAGAAAACAGCTTGATGAAATTCAAAAGTTATTTCCACTCCTAATCAAAAACGCTTCAACTCGGTGAGATAAGCACTTTTTGAACGAATGGCGATATCTTTTGAACTTGTGAAGGGATTACACTGAATTTGAAATATATTGTCCAGAATCATGTCCTGAACAACAAATTTCAAGAGAAGAAACCAGCGTGATGAAATTCAAAAGTAATTTCCACTCCTAATCAAAAACGCTTCAACTCGGTGAGATAAGTCCCTTTTGAACGAATGGCTATATCCTTTGAACCTGTAATGGGATCACACTGACTTTGACATATATTGTGCAGAATCATATCCTAAACAACATATTTCAGCAGCAGAAACCAGCTTGATGAAATTCATTAGTTATTTCCACTCCTAAACAAAAATGCTTCAACTCGGTGAGATAAGCACTTTTTGAACGAATGGCTATATCTTTTGAACTTGTGAAGGGATTACACTGAATTTGACATATATTGTGCAGAATCCTGTCCTAAACAACATATTTCAACAGTAGAAATCTACTTGATGAAATTCATTAGTTATTGCCACTCCTAATCAAAATTGCTTCAACTCGGTGAGATAAGCACTTTTTGCACGAATGGCTATATCTTTTGATCTTGTCGCTGGATTACACTGAATTTTGACATGTGTTCTTCAGAATCATGTCCTAAACAACATATTTCAACAGCAGAAACCAGCTTGATTAAATCCATTAGTTATTTCCACTCTCAATCAAAAACGCTTCAACCCGATAAGATAAGCAGTTTTTGAACGAATGGCTATGTCTTTTGAACCTGTAATGTGATTACACTAAATTTGACATATATTGTGCAGAATCATATCCTAAAAAACATATTTCAACAGCAGAAACCAGCTTGATGAAATTCATTGATTATTTCCACTCCGAATCCAAAAACGCATCAACTCGGTGAGATAAGTACTTTTTGAACGACTGGCGATATCTTTTGAACCTATGAAGGGATTACACTGAATTTGACATATATTGTGCAGAATCATGTCCTAAACAACAAATTTCAACAGCAGAAACCAGCGTGATGAAATTCAAAAGTTATTTCAACTCCTAATCAAAAACGCTTCAACTCGGTCTCATAAGCACGTTTTGAACGGATGGCTATATTCTTTCAACCTGTAATGGGCTCACAAGAATTTGACGTATATTGTGCAGAATCATGTCCTAAACAACATATTTCAACAGCAGAAACCAGCTTGATGAAAATCAATAGTTACTTCCGCTCCTAATCAAAAACTCTTCAACTTGGTGAGATAAGCAATTTTTGAACGAATGGCTATATCTTTTGAACCTGTGATGGGATTTCACTGAATTTGATATATAGTGTGCAGAATCATGTCCTAAAGAACATATTTCAACAGCAGAAACCAGCTTGATGAAATTCAAAAGTTATTTCCACTCCTAATAAAAAACGCTTCAACTCGGTGAGATAAGTACTTTTTGAACGAATGGCGATATCTTTTGAACTTGTGAAGGGATTACACTGAATTTGAAATATATTGTCCAGAATCATGTCCTAAACATCAAATTTCAAGAGCAGAAACCAGCGTGATGAAATTCAAAAGTTATTTCCAATACTAATCAAAAACTCTTCAACTTGGTGAGATAAGCAATTTTTGAACGAATGGCTATATTTTTTGAACCTGTGATGGGATTTCACTGAAGTTGACATATATTGTGCAGAATCTTGTCCTAAACAACATTTTCAACAGCAGAAACCAGCTTGATGAAATTCATTAGTTATTTCCACTCCAAATCAAAAATGCTTCAACTCAGTGAGATAAGCACTTTTTGATCGAATGGCTATATCTTTTGAACTTGTCACTGGATTATACTGAATTTGACATATTTTGTGCAGAATCTTGTTCTAAACAACATATTTCAACAGCGGGAACCAGCTTGATGAAATTCATTAGTTATTTCCACTCCTAATCAGACACGTCTCAACTCGGTGAGATAAGCACTTTTTTCATGAATGGCTATATCTTTTGATCTTATCGCTGGATTACACTTAATTTGACATGTGTTTTGCAGAATCATGTCCTAAACAACATATTTCAACAGCAGAAACCAGCTTGATTAAATCCATTAGTTATTTCCACTCTCAATCAAAAACGCTTCAACCCGATAAGATAAGCAGTTTTTGAACGAATGGCTATGTCTTTTGAACCTGTAATGTGATTACACTAAATTTGACCTATATTGTGCAGAATCATATCCTTAAAAACATATTTCAACAGCAGAAACCAGCTCGATGAAATTCATTGATTATTTCCACTCCGAATCCACAAACGCATCAACTCGGTGAGATAAGTACTTTTTGAACGACTGGCGATATCTTTTGAACCTATGAAGGGATTACACTGAATTTGACAAAAATTGTGCAGAATCATGTCCTAAACAACATATTTCAACAGCAGAAACCAGCGTGACGAAATTCAAAAGTTATTTCCACTCCTAATCAAAAACGCCTCAACTCGGTGATATAAGTACTTTTTGAACGAATGGCTATATCTTTTGAACTTGTGAAGGGATTACACTTAATTTGACATATATTGTGCAGAATTATGTCAAAAACAACATATTTCAACAGCAGAAACCAGCTTGATGAAATTCATTAGTTATTTCCACTCCTAATCAAAAACGCTTCAACTCGGTGAGATAAGTCCTTTTTGAAAGAATGGCTATATCCTTTCAACCTTTAATGGGATCATACTGAATTTGACATATATTGTGTAGAATCATATCCCAAAAAACATATTTCAACAGCAGTAACCAGCTTGATGAAATTCATTAGTTATTTCCACTCCTAAACAAAAACGCTTCAACTCGGTGAGATAAGCATTATTTGCAAGAATGGCTATATCCTTTGATCTTGTTGCTGGATTACACTGAATTTGAAATATTTTCTGCAGAATCATGTCCTAAACAACATATTTCAACAGCAGAAACCAGCGTGACGAAATTCAAAAGTTATTTCCACTCCTAATCAAAAACACTTCAACTCGGTGAGATAAGTACTTTTTGAACGAATGGCTATATCTTTTGAACTTGTGAAGGGATTACACTTAATTTGACATATATTGTGCAGAATTATGTCATAAACAACATATTTCAACAGCAGAAACCAGCTTGATAATATCCATTAG
Source organism: Fistularia commersonii (assembly GCF_037954325.1). NCBI lineage: Eukaryota > Metazoa > Chordata > Actinopteri > Syngnathiformes > Fistulariidae > Fistularia > Fistularia commersonii. The sequence goes on along the minus strand of NW_028234047.1, from coordinate 180,321 downwards.
TTATTTCCACTCCTATTCAAAAACACTTCAACTCGGTCTCATAATCACGTTTTGAACGGATGGCTATATCCTTTCAACCTGTAATGGGCTCACAAGAATTTGACGTATATTGTGCAGAATCATGTCCTAAACAACATATTTCAACAGCAGAAACCAGCTTGATGAAATTCAATAGTTATTTCCGCTCCTAATCAAAAACTCTTCAACTTGGTGAGATAAGCAATTTTTGAACGAATGGCTATATCTTTTGAACCTGTGATGGGATTTCACTGAATTTGACATATAGTGTGCAGAATCATGTCCTAAAGAACATATTTCAACAGCAGAAACCAGCTTGATGAAATTCAAAAGTTATTTCCACTCCTAATCAAAAACGCTTCAACTCAGTGAGATAAGTACTTTTTGAACGAATGGCGATATCTTTTGAACTTGTGAAGGTATTACACTGAATTTGAAATATATTGTCCAGAATCATGTCCTAAACAACAAATTTCAAGAGCAGAAACCAGCGTGATGAAATTCAAAAGTTATTTCCAATACTAATCAAAAACTCTTCAACTTGGTGAGATAAGCAATTTTTGAACGAATGGCTATATTTTTTGAACCTGTGATGGGATTTCACTGAAGTTGACATATATTGTGCAGAATCTTGTCCTAAACAACATATTTCAACAGCAGAAACCAGCTTGATGAAATTCATTGGTTATTTCCACTCAGAATCAAAAACGCCTCAACTCGGTGACATAAGTTCTTTTGGAATGACTGGCGATTTCTTTTGAACCTATGAAGGGATTACACTGAATTGGACATATATTGTGCAGAATATTATCCTAAACAACATATTTCACCAGCAGAAACCAGCTTGATGAAATTCAAAAGTTATTTCCACTCCTAATCAAAAACGCCTCAACTCGGTGAGATAAGTCCTTTTTGAACGAATGGCTATATCCTTTGAATCTGTAATGGGATCACACTGACTTTGACATATATTGTGCAGAATCATATCCTAAACAACATATTTCAACAGCAGAAACCAGCTTGATGAAATTCATTAGTCATTTCCACTCCTAATCAAAAATGCTTCAACTCGGTGGGATAAGCACTTTTTGAACGAATGGCTATATCTTTTGAACTTGTGAAGGGATTACACTGAATTTGACATATATTGTGCAGAATCATGTCCTAAACAACATGTTTCAACAGTAGAAATCTACTTGATGAAATTCATTAGTTATTGCCACTCCTAATCAAAATTGCTTCAACTCGGTGAGATAAGCACTTTTTGCACGAATGGCTATATCTTTTGATCTTATCGCTGGATTACACTGAATTTGACATGTGTTTTGCAGAATCATGTCCTAAACAACATATTTCAACACAGAAACCAGCTTGATGAAATTCATTGGTTATTTCCACTCCGAATCAAAAACACCTCAACTCGGTGAGATAAGTTCTTTTGGAACGACTGGCGGTATCTTTTGAACCTATGAAGGGATTACACTGAATTTGACATATATTGTGCAGAAACATGTTCTAAACAACATATTTCAACAGCAGAAACCAGCTTGATGAAATTCAAAAGTTATTTCCACTCCTAATCAAAAACGCTTCAACTCGGTGAGATAAGTACTTTTTGAACAAATGGCTATATATTTTGAACTTGTGAAGGGATTACACTGAATTTGACGTATATTGTGCAGAATCATGTCCTAAACAACATATTTCAACAGCAGAAACCAGCTTGATGAAATTCAATAGTTATTTCCGCTCCTAATCAAAAACTCTTCAACTTGGTGAGATAAGCAATTTTTGAACGAATGGCTATATCTTTTGAACCTGTGATGGGATTTAACTGAATTTGACATATAGTGTGCAGAATCATGTCCTAAAGAACATATTGCAACAGCAGAAACCAGCTTGATGAAATTCATTAGTTATTTCCACTCCTAATCAAAAACGCTTCAACTCGGTGAGATAAGTACTTTTTGAACGAATGGCGATATCTTTTGAACTTGTGAAGGTATTACACTGAATTTGAAATATATTGTCCAGAATCATGTCCTAAACAACAAATTTCAAGAGCAGAAACCAGCGTGATGAAATTCAAAAGTTATTTCCAATACTAATCAAAAACTCTTCAACTTGGTGAGATAAGCAATTTTTGAACGAATGGCTATATTTTTTGAACCCTTCGATGGGATTTCACTGAAGTTGACATATATTGTGCAGAATCTTGTCCTAAACAACATATTTCAACAGCAGAAACCAGCTTGATGAAATTCAAAAGTTATTTCCACTCAGAATCAAAAACGCCTCAACTCGGTGACATAAGTTCTTTTGGAATGACTGGCGATTTCTTTTGAACCTATGAAGGGATTACACTGAATTTGATATATTGTGCAGAATCATGTCCTAAACAACATATTTCAACAGCAGAAACCAGCTTGATGAAATTCATTAGTTATTTCCACTCCTAATCACAAACGCCTCAACTCGGTGAGATAAGTCCTTTTTGAAAGAATGGCTATATCCTTTGAACCTTTAATGGGATCACACTGAATTTGACATATATTGTGTAGAATCATATCCCAAAAAACATATTTCAACAGCAGTAACCAGCTTGATGAAATTCATTAGTTATTTCCACTCCTAAACAAAAACGCTTCAACTCGGTGAGATAAGCATTATTTGCAAGAATGGCTATATCCTTTGATCTTGTTGCTGGATTACACTGAATTTGAAATTTTTTCTGCAGAATCATGTCCTAAACAACATATTTCAAAAGCAGAAACCAGCTTGATGAAATTCAAAAGTTATTTCCACTCCGAATCAAAAACGCTTCAACTCGGTGAGATAAGTACGTTTTGAACGAATGGCTATATCTTTTGAACCTGTGATGGGATTTCACTGAATTTGACATATAGTGTGCAGAATCATGTCCTAAAGAACATATTTCAACAGCAGAAACCAGCTTGATGAAATTCAAAAGTTATTTCCACTCCTAATCAAAAACGCTTCAACTCAGTGAGATAAGTACTTTTTGAACGAATGGCGATATCTTTTGAACTTGTGAAGGTATTACACTGAATTTGAAATATATTGTCCAGAATCATGTCCTAAACAACAAATTTCAAGAGCAGAAACCAGCGTGATGAAATTCAAAAGTTATTTCCAATACTAATCAAAAACTCTTCAACTTGGTGAGATAAGCAATTTTTGAACGAATGGCTATATTTTTTGAACCTGTGATGGGATTTCACTGAAGTTGACATATATTGTGCAGAATCTTGTCCTAAACAACATATTTCAACAGCAGAAACCAGCTTGATGAAATTCATTGGTTATTTCCACTCAGAATCAAAAACGCCTCAACTCGGTGACATAAGTTCTTTTGGAATGACTGGCGATTTCTTTTGAACCTATGAAGGGATTACACTGAATTGGACATATATTGTGCAGAATATTATCCTAAACAACATATTTCACCAGCAGAAACCAGCTTGATGAAATTCAAAAGTTATTTCCACTCCTAATCAAAAACGCCTCAACTCGGTGAGATAAGTCCTTTTTGAACGAATGGCTATATCCTTTGAATCTGTAATGGGATCACACTGACTTTGACATATATTGTGCAGAATCATATCCTAAACAACATATTTCAACAGCAGAAACCAGCTTGATGAAATTCATTAGTCATTTCCACTCCTAATCAAAAATGCTTCAACTCGGTGGGATAAGCACTTTTTGAACGAATGGCTATATCTTTTGAACTTGTGAAGGGATTACACTGAATTTGACATATATTGTGCAGAATCATGTCCTAAACAACATGTTTCAACAGTAGAAATCTACTTGATGAAATTCATTAGTTATTGCCACTCCTAATCAAAATTGCTTCAACTCGGTGAGATAAGCACTTTTTGCACGAATGGCTATATCTTTTGATCTTATCGCTGGATTACACTGAATTTGACATGTGTTTTGCAGAATCATGTCCTAAACAACATATTTCAACACAGAAACCAGCTTGATGAAATTCATTGGTTATTTCCACTCCGAATCAAAAACACCTCAACTCGGTGAGATAAGTTCTTTTGGAACGACTGGCGGTATCTTTTGAACCTATGAAGGGATTACACTGAATTTGACATATATTGTGCAGAAACATGTTCTAAACAACATATTTCAACAGCAGAAACCAGCTTGATGAAATTCAAAAGTTATTTCCACTCCTAATCAAAAACGCTTCAACTCGGTGAGATAAGTACTTTTTGAACAAATGGCTATATATTTTGAACTTGTGAAGGGATTACACTGAATTTGACGTATATTGTGCAGAATCATGTCCTAAACAACATATTTCAACAGCAGAAACCAGCTTGATGAAATTCAATAGTTATTTCCGCTCCTAATCAAAAACTCTTCAACTTGGTGAGATAAGCAATTTTTGAACGAATGGCTATATCTTTTGAACCTGTGATGGGATTTAACTGAATTTGACATATAGTGTGCAGAATCATGTCCTAAAGAACATATTGCAACAGCAGAAACCAGCTTGATGAAATTCATTAGTTATTTCCACTCCTAATCAAAAACGCTTCAACTCGGTGAGATAAGTACTTTTTGAACGAATGGCGATATCTTTTGAACTTGTGAAGGTATTACACTGAATTTGAAATATATTGTCCAGAATCATGTCCTAAACAACAAATTTCAAGAGCAGAAACCAGCGTGATGAAATTCAAAAGTTATTTCCAATACTAATCAAAAACTCTTCAACTTGGTGAGATAAGCAATTTTTGAACGAATGGCTATATTTTTTGAACCCTTCGATGGGATTTCACTGAAGTTGACATATATTGTGCAGAATCTTGTCCTAAACAACATATTTCAACAGCAGAAACCAGCTTGATGAAATTCAAAAGTTATTTCCACTCAGAATCAAAAACGCCTCAACTCGGTGACATAAGTTCTTTTGGAATGACTGGCGATTTCTTTTGAACCTATGAAGGGATTACACTGAATTTGATATATTGTGCAGAATCATGTCCTAAACAACATATTTCAACAGCAGAAACCAGCTTGATGAAATTCATTAGTTATTTCCACTCCTAATCACAAACGCCTCAACTCGGTGAGATAAGTCCTTTTTGAAAGAATGGCTATATCCTTTGAACCTTTAATGGGATCACACTGAATTTGACATATATTGTGTAGAATCATATCCCAAAAAACATATTTCAACAGCAGTAACCAGCTTGATGAAATTCATTAGTTATTTCCACTCCTAAACAAAAACGCTTCAACTCGGTGAGATAAGCATTATTTGCAAGAATGGCTATATCCTTTGATCTTGTTGCTGGATTACACTGAATTTGAAATTTTTTCTGCAGAATCATGTCCTAAACAACATATTTCAAAAGCAGAAACCAGCTTGATGAAATTCAAAAGTTATTTCCACTCCGAATCAAAAACGCTTCAACTCGGTGAGATAAGTACGTTTTGAACGAATGGCTATATCTTTTGAACTTGTGAAGGGATTACACTTAATTTGACATATATTGTGCAGAATTATGTCCTAAACAACATATTTCAACAGCAGAAACCAGCTTGATAATATCCATTAGTTATTTCCACTCCTATTCAAAAACGCTTCAACTCGGTCTCATAAGCACGTTTTGAACGGATGGCTATATCCTTTCAACCTGTAATGGGCTCACAAGAATTTGACGTATATTGTGCAGAATCATGTCCTAAACAACATATTTCAACAGCAGAAACCAGCTTGATGAAATTCAAAAGTTATTTCCGCTCCTAATCAAAAACTCATCAACTTGGTGAGATAAGCAATTTTTGAACGAATGGCTATATCTTTTGAACCTGTGATGGGATTTAACTAAATTTGACATATAGTGTGCAGAATCATGTCCTAAAGAACATATTTCAACAGCAGAAACCAGCTTGATGAAATTCAAAAGTTATTTCCACTCCTAATCAAAAACGCTTCAACTCGGTGAGATAAGTACTTTTTGAACGAACGGCGATATCTTTTGAACTTGTGAAGGTATTACACTGAATTTGAAATATATTGTCCAGAATCATGTCCTAAACAACATATTTCAAGAGCAGAAACCAGCGTGATGAAATTCAAAAGTTATTTCCAATACTAATCAAAAACTCTTCAACTTGGTGAGATAAGCAATTTTTGAACGAATGGCTATATTTATTTGAACCTGTGATGGGATTTCACTGAAGTTGACAGATATTGTGCAGAATCTTGTCCTAAACAACATATTTCAACAGCAGAAACCAGCTTGATGAAATTCATTAGTTATTTCCACTCCGAATCAAAAATGCTTCAATTCGGTGAGATAAGCACTTTTTGATCGAATGGCTATATCTTTTGAACTTGTCACTGGATTATACTGAATTTGACATATTTTGTGCAGAATCTTGTTCTAAACAGCATATTTCAACAGCGGGAACCAGCTTGATGAAATTCATTAGTTATTTCCACTCCTAATCAGAAACGTCTCAACTCGGTGAGATAAGCACTTTTTTCACGAATGGCTATATCTTTTTATCTTATCGCTGGATTACACTTAATTTGACATGTGTTTTGCAGAATCATGTCCTTAACAACATATTTCAACAGCAGAAACCAGCTTAACGAAATCCATCAGTTATTTCCACTCCTAATCAAAAACGCTTCAACCCGATAAGATAAGCAGTTTTTGAACGAATGGCTATATCTTTTGAACCTCTGATGTGATTACAATAAATTTGACATATATTGTTCAAAATCATATCCTAAACAACATATTTCAACAGCAGAAACCAGCTTGATGAAATTCATTGGTTATTTCCACTCAGAATCAAAAACGCCTCAACTCGGTGACATACGTTCTTTTGGAATGACAGGCGATTTCTTTTGAACCTATGAAGGGATTACACTGAATTTGACATATATTGTGCAGAATCATGTCCTAAACAACATATTTCAACAGCAGAAACCAGCTTGATGAAATTCATTAGTTATTTCCACTCCTAATCACAAACGCCTCAACTCGGTGAGATAAGTCCTTTTTGAACGAATGGCTATATCCTTTGAACCTGTAATGGGATCACACTGACTTTGACATATATTGTGCAGAATCATATCCTAAACAACATATTTCAACAGCAGAAACCAGCTTGATGAAATTCATCAGTTATTTCCACTCCTAATCAAAAATGCTTCAACTCGGTGAGATAAGCACTTTTTGAACGAATGGCTATATCTTTTGAACTTGTGAAGGGATTACACTGAATTTGAAATATATTGTCCAGAATCATGTCCTAAACAACAAATTTCAAGAGCAGAAACCAGCGTGATGAAATTCAAAAGTTATATCCAATACTAATCAAAAACTCTTCAACTTGGTGAGATAAGCAATTTTTGAACAAATGGCTATATTTTTTGAACCTGTGATGGGATTTCACTGAAGTTGACATATATTGTGCAGAATCTTGTCCTAAACAACATATTTCAACAGCAGAAACCAGCTTGATGAAATTCATTAGTTATTTCCACTCCGAATCAAAAATGCTTCAACTCGGTGAGATAAGCACTTTTTGATCGAATGGCTATATCTTTTTAACTTGTCACTGGATTATACTGAATTTGACATATTTTGTGCAGAATCTTGTTCTAAACAGCATATTTCAACAGCGGGAACCAGCTTGATGAAATTCATTAGTTATTTCCACTCCTAATCAGAAACGTCTCAACTCGGTGAGATAAGCACTTTTTTCACGAATGGCTATATCTTTTGATCTTATCGCTGGATTACACTTAATTTGACATGTGTTTTGCAGAATCATGTCCTAAACAACATATTTCAACAGCAGAAACCAGCTTAACGAAATCCATCAGTTAATTCCACTCCTAATCAAAAACGCTTCAACCCGATAAGATAAGCAGTTTTTGAACGAATGGCTATATCTTTTGAACCTCTGATGTGATTACACTAAATTTGACATATATTGTTCAAAATCATATCCTAAACAACATATTTCAACAGCAGAAACCAGCTTGATGAAATTCATTGGTTATTTCCACTCAGAATCAAAAACGCCTCAACTCGGTGACATAAGTTCTTTTGGAATGACTGGCGATTTCTTTTGAACCTATGAAGGGATTACACTGAATTTGACATATATTGTGCAGAATCATGTCCTAAACAACATATTTCAACAGCAGAAACCAGCTTGATGAAATTCATTAGTTATTTCCACTCCTAATCACAAACGCCTCAACTCGGTGAGATAAGTCCTTTTTGAACGAATGGCTATATCCTTTGAACCTGTAATGGGATCACACTGACTTTGACATATATTGTGCAGAATCATATCCTAAACAACATATTTCAACAGCAGAAACCAGCTTGATGAAATTCATTAGTTATTTCCACTCCTAATCAAAAATGCTTCAACTCGGTGAGATAAGCACTTTTTGCACAAATGGCTATATCTTTTGATCTTATCGCTGGATTACACTGAATTTGACATGTGTTTTGCAGAATCATGTCCTAAACAACATATTTCAACAGCAGTAACCAGCTTGATGAAATTCATTGGTTATTTCCACTCCGAATTATAAACGCCTCAACTCGGTGAGATAAGTTCTTTTGGAACGACTGGCGATATCTTTTGAACCTATGAAGGGATTACACTGAATTTGACATATATTGTGCAGAAACATGTTCTAAACAACATATTTCAACAGCAGAAACCAGCTTGATGAAATTCAAAAGTTATTTCCACTCCTAATCAAAAACGCTTCAACTCAGTGAGATAAGTACTTTTTGAACAAATGGCTATATATTTTGAACTTGTGAAGGGATTACACTGAATTTGACATTTATTGTGCAGAATCATGTCCTAAACAACATATTTCAACAGCAGAAACCAGCTTGATAATATCCATTAGTTATTTCCACTCCTAATCAAAAACGCTTCAACTTTGTGTCATAAGCACGTTTTGAACGGATGGCTATATCCTTTCAACCTGTAATGGGCTCACAAGAATTTGACATATATTGTGCAGAATCATGTCCTAAACAACATATATCAACAGCAGAAACCAGCTTGATGAAATTCAATAGTTATTTCCACTCCGATTCAAAAATGCTTCAACTCGGTGAGATCAGCACTTTTTGATCGAATGGCAATATCTTTTGAACTTGTCGCTGGATTATACTGAATTTGACATATTTTGTGCAGAATCATGTCCTAAACAACATATATCAACAGCAGAAACCAGCTTGATGAAATTCATTAGTTATTTCCACTCCTAATCAGAAACCTCTCAACTCGATGAGTTAAGCACTTTTTGAACGAATGGCTATATCTTTTGGACTTTTGATGGATATGACATATATTGTGCAGAATCTTGACCTAACAACATATTTCAACAGCAGAAACAAGCTTGACGTAATTCATTGGTTATTTCCAATACTAATCAAAAACTCTTCAACTTGGTGACATAAGTACTTTTTGGACGAATGGCTATATCCTTTGAACCTGTAATGGGATTTCACTAAATTTGACATATATTGTAAAGAATCATGTCCTAAACAACATATTTCAACAGCAGAAACCAGCTTGATGAAATTCATTAGTTATTTCCACTCCTAATTAAAAATGCTTCAACCCGATAAGATAAGCAGTTTTTGAACGAATGGCTATGTCTTTTGAACCTGTGAAGGGATCACACTGACTTTGACATATATTTTGCAGAATCATATCCTAAACAACATATTTCAACAGCAGAAACCAGCTTGATGAAATTCATTAGTTATTTCCACTCCTAATCAAAAACGCTTCAACTCGGTGAGATAAGCACTTTTTGAACGAATGGCTGTATCTTTTGAACTTGTGAAGGGATTACACTGAATTTGACATATATTGTGCAGAATCATGTCCTAAAAAACATATTTCAACAGTAGAAATCTACTTGATGAAATTCATTAGTTATTGCCACTCCTAATCATAATTGCTTCAACTCGGTGAGATAAGCACTTTTTGCACGAATGGCTATATCTTTTGATCTTGTCGCTGGATTACACTGAATTTGACATGTGTTGTGCAGAATCATGTACTAAACAACATATTTCAACAGCAGAAACCAGCTTGATTAAATCCATTAGTTATTTCCACTCTCAATTAAACACGCTTCAACCCGATAAGATAAGCAGTTTTTGATCGAATGGCTATGTCTTTTGAACCTGTGATGTGATTACACTAAATTTGACATATATTGTGCAGAATCATATCCTAAAAAAGATATTTCAAGAGCAGAAACCAGCTTGATGAAATTCATTGATTATTTCCACTCCGAATCCAAAAACGCTTCAACTCGGTGAGATATGTACTTTTTGAACGAATGGCGATATCTTTTGAACCTATGAAGGGATTACACTGAATTTGACATATATTGTGCAGAATCATGTCCTAAACAACATATTTCAACAGCAGAAACCAGCTGATGAAATTCAAAAGTTATTTCCACTCCTAATCAAAAACGCTTCAACTTGGTGAGATAAGTACTTTTTGAACGAATGGCTATATCTTTTGAACTTGTGAAGGGATTACACTTAATTTGACATATATTGTGCAGAATTATGTCATAAACAACATATTTCAACAGCAGAAACCAGCTTGATAATATCCATTAGTTATTTCCACTCCTAATCAAAAACGCTTCAACTCGGTCTCATAAGCACGTTTTGAACGGATGGCTGTATCCTTTCAACCTGTAATGGGCTCACAAGAATTTGACATATATTGTGCAGAATCATGTCCTAAACAACATATTTCAACAGCAGAAACCAGCTTGATGAAATTCATTAGTTATTTCCGCTCCTAATCAAAAACTCTTCAACTTGGTGAGATAAGCAATTTTTGAACGAATGGCTATATCTTTTGAACCTGTGATGGGATTTCACTGAATTTGACATATATTGTGCAGAATCATGTCCTAAACAACATATTTCAACAGCAGAAACCAGCTTGATGAAATTCAAAAGTTATTTTAACTCCTAATCAAAAACGCTTCAACTCGGTGAGATAAGTACTTTTTGAACGAATGGCGATATCTTTTGAACATGAGAAGGGATTACACTGAATTTGAAATATATTGTCCAGAATCATGTCCTAAACAACAAATTTCAAGAGCAGAAACCTGCTTGATGAAATTCAAAAGTTATTTCCAATACTAATCAAAAATGCTTCAACTCGATGAGATAAGCACTTTTTGATCGAATGGCTATATCTTTTGAACTTGTCACTGGATTATACTGAATTTGACATATTTTGTGCAGAATCTTGTCCTAAACAACATATTTTAACAGCAGGAACCAGCTTGATGTAATTCATTAGTTATTTCCACTCCTAATCAGAAACGTCTCAACTCGGTGAGATAAGCACTTTTTTCACGAATGGCTATATCTTTTGATCTTATCGCTGGATTACACTTAATTTGACATGTGTTTTGCAGAATCATGTCCTAAACAACATATTTCAATAGTAGAAATCTACTTGATGAAATTCATTAGTTATTGCCACTCCTAATCATAATTGCTTCAACTCGTAGAGATAAGCACTTTTTGCACGAATGGCTATATCTTTTGATCTTGTCGCTGGATTACAATGAATTTGACATGTGTTGTGCAGAATCATGTCCTAAACAACATATTTCAACAGCAGAAACCAGCTTGATTAAATCCATTAGTTATTTCCACTCTCAATCAAAAACGCTTCAACCCGATAAGATAAGCAGTTTTTGAACGAATGGCGATATCTTTTTAACCTATGAAGGGATTACACTGACTTTGACATATATTGTGCAGAATCATGTCCTAAACAACATATTTCAACAGCAGAAACCAGCGTAATGAAATTCAAAAGTTATTTCCACTCCTAATCAAAAACGCTTCAACTCGGTGAGATAAGCACTTTTTGAACAAATGGCTATATCTTTTGAACTTGTGAAGGGATTACACTGAATATGACATATATTGTGCAGAATCATGTCCTAAACAAAATATTTCAACAGCAAAAACCAGCTTGATGAAATTCATTAGTTATTTCCACTCCTAATCAAAAATGCTTCAAATCGGTAAGATAAGTACTTTTTGAACGAATGGCTATATCTTTTGAACATGTGAAGGGATCACACTGACTTTGACATATATTTTGCAGAATCATATCCTAAACAACATATTTCAACAGCAGAAACCAGCTTGATGAAATTCATTAGTTATTTCCACTCCTATTCAAAAATGCTTCAACTCGGTGATATAAGTACTTTTTGAACGAATGGCGATATCTTTTTAACGTATGAAGGGATTACACTGAATTTGACATATATTGTGCAGAATCATGTCCTAAACAACATATTTCAACAGCAAAAACCAGCGTGATGAAATTCAAAAGTTATTTCCACTCCTAATCAAAAACGCTTCAACTCGGTGAGATAAGTACTTTTTGAACGAAGGGCTATATCTTTTGAACTTGTGAAGGGATTACACTTAATTTTACATATATTGTGCAGAATTATGTCATAAACAACATATTTCAACAGCTGAAACCAGCTTGATAATATCCATTAGTTATTTCCACTCCTAATCAAAAACGCTTCAACTCGGTCTCATAAGCACGTTTTGAACGGATGGCTATATCCTTTCAACCTGTAATGGGCTCACAAGAATTTGACGTATATTGTGCAGAATCATGTCCTAAACAACAAATTTCAAGAGCAGAAACCAGCTTGATGAAATTCAAAAGTTATTTCCAATACTAATCAAAAACTCTTCAACTCGGTGAGATAAGTACTTTTTGAACGAATGGCGATATCTTTTTAACGTATGAAGGGATTACACTGAATTTGAAATATATTGTGCAGAATCATGTCCTAAAAAACATATTTCAACAGCAAAAACCAGCGTGATGAAATTCAAAAGTTATTTCCACTCCGATTCAAAAATGCTTCAACTCGGTGAGATAAGCACTTTTTGATCGAATGGCAATATCTTTTGAACTTGTCGCTGGATTATACTGAATTTGACATATTTTGTGCTGAATCATGTCCTAAAAAACATATTTCAACAGCAGGAACCAGCTTGATGAAATTCATTCGCTATTTGCACTCCTAATCAAAAATGCTTCAACTCAGTCTCATAAGCACGTTTTGAACGAATGGCTATATCCTTTCAACTTGTAAAGGGCTCACACGAATTTGACATATATTGTGCAGAATCATGTCCTAAACAACGTATTTCAACAGCAGAAACCAGCTTGATGAAATTCATTAGTTATTTCCACTCCTAATCAGAAACGTCTCAACTCGGTGAGTTAAGCACTTTTTGAACGAATGGCTATATCTTTTGGACTTTTGATGGATATGACATATATTGTGCAGAATCTTGACCTAACAACATATTTCAACAGCAGAAACCAGCTTGACGTAATTCATTGGTTATTTCCAATACTAATCAAAAACTCTTCAACTTGGTGACATAAGTACTTTTTGGACGAATGGCTATATCCTTTGAACCTGTAATGGGATTTCACTAAATTTGACATATATTGTGCAGAATCATGTCCTAAACAACATATTTCAACAGCAGAAACCAGCTAGATGAAATTCAAAAGTTATTTCCACTCCTAATCAAAAACGCTTCAACCCAGTGAGATAAGTACTTTTTGAACGAATGGTTATATCTTTTGAACTTGTGAAGGGATTACACTGAATTTGACATATATTGTCCAGAATCATGTCCTAAACAACAAATTTCAACAGCAGAAACCAGCTTGATGAAATTCATAAGTTATTTCCAATACTAATAAAAAACTCTTCAACTTGGTGAGATAAGCAATTTTTGAACGAATGGCTATATTTTTTGAACCTGTGATGGATTTCACTGAATTTGACATATATTGTGCAGAATCTTGTCCTAAACAACATATTTCAACAGCAGAAACCAGCTTGATGAAATTCATTAGTTATTTCCACTCCGAATCAAAAACGCTTCAACTCGGTGAGATAAGCACTTTTTTCAAGAATGGCTATATCTTTTGATCTTATCGCTGGATTACACTGAATTTGACATGTGTTTTGCAGAATCATGTCCTAAACAACATATTTCAACAGCAGAAACCAGCTTGATGAAATTCATTGGTTATTTCCACTCCTAATCAAAAACGCCTCAACTCGGTGAGATAAGTTCTTTTGGAACGACTGGCGATATCTTTTGAACCTATGAAGGGATTACACTGAATTTGACATATATTGTGCAGAAAAATGTTCTAAACAACATATTTCAACAGCAGAAACCAGCTTGATGAAATTCATTAGTTATTTCCACTCCTAATCAAAAACGCTTCAACTCGGTGAGATAAGTACTTTTTGAACAAATGGCTATATCTTTTGAACTTGTGAAGGGATTACACTGAATTTGACATATATTGTGCAGAATCATGTCCTAAACAACATATTTCAACAGCAGAAACCAGCTTGTAGAAATTCATTAGTTATTTCCACTCCTAATCAAAAACACTTCAACTCGGTGAGATAAGTACTTTTTGAACGAATGGCGATATCTTTTGAACCTATGAAGGGATTACACTGAATTTGACATATATTGTGCAGAATCATGTCCTAAACAACATATTTCAACAGCAGAAACCAGCGTGATGAAATTCAAAAGTTATTTCCACTCCTAATCAAAAACGCTTCAACTCGGTGAGATAAGTACTTTTTGAACGAATGGCTATATCTTTTGAACTTGTGAAGGGATTACACTTAATTTGACATATATTGTGCAGAATTATGTCATAAACAACATATTTCAACAGCAGAAACCAGCTTGATAATATCCATTAGTTATTTCCACTCCTAATCAAAAACGCTTCAACTTTGTCTCATAAGCACCTTTTGAACGGATGGCTATATCCTTTCAACCTGTAATGGGCTCACAAGAATTTGACGTATATTGTGCAGAATCATGTCCTAAACAACATATTTCAACAGCAGAAACCAGCTTGATGAAATTCAATAGTTATTTCCACTCCTAATCAAAAATGCTTCAACTCGGTGAGATAAGCACTTTTTGATCGAATGGCAATATATTTTGATCTTGTCGCTGGATTATACTGAATTTGACATATTTTGTGCAGAATCATGTCCTAAACAACATATTTCAACAGCAGGAACCAGCTTGATGAAATTCATTAGCTATTTGAAATTCCTTATGAAAAACTCTTCAACTCAGTCTCATAAGCACGTTTTGAACGAATGGCTATATCCTTTCAACCTGTATTGGGCTCACACGAATTTGACATATATTGTGCAGAATCATGTCCTAAACAACATATTTCAACAGCAGAAACCAGCTTGATGAAATTCATTAGTTATTTCCACTCCTAATCAGAAACGTCTCAACTCGGTGAGTTAAGCACTTTTTGAACGAATGGCTATATCTTTTGGACTTTAGAAGGATATGACATATATTGTGCAGAATCTTGACCTAACAACATATTTCAACAGCAGAAACCAGCTTGACGTAATTCATTGGTTATTTCCAATACTAATCAAAAACTCTTCAACTTGGTGACATAAGTACTTTTTGGACGAATGGCTATATCCTTTGAACCTGTAATGGGATTTCACTAAATTTGACATATATTGTGCAGAATCATGTCCTAAACAACAAATTTCAACAGCAGAAACCAGCTTGATGAAATTCATTAGTTATTTCCAATACTAATCAAAAACTCTTCAACTTGGTGAGATAAGCAATTTTTTAACGAATGGCTATAGTTTTTGAACCTGTGATGGATTTCACTGAATTTGACATATATTGTGCAGAATATTGTCCTAAACAACATATTTCAACAGCAGAAACCAGCTTGATGAAATTCATTAGTTATTTCCACTCCGAATCAAAAACGCTTCAACTCGGTGAGATAAGCACTTTTTTCACGAATGGCTATATCTTTTGATCTTATCGCTGGATTACACTGAATTGGACATGTGTTTTGCAGAATCATGTCCTAAACAACATATTTCAACAGCAGAAGCCAGCTTGACGAAATCCATCAGTTATTTCCACTCCTAATCAAAAACCCTTCAACCCGATAAGATAAGCAGTTTTTGAACGAATGGCTATATATTTTGAACCTGTGATGTGATTTAAACTAAATTTGACATATATTGTGCAGAATCATATCCTAAAAAACATATTTCAACAGCAGAAACCAGCTTGATGAAATTCATTGGTTATTTCCACTCCGAATCAAAAACGCCTCAACTCGGTGAGATAAGTTCTTTTGGAACGACTGGCGATATCTTTTGAACCTATGAAGGGATTACACTGAATTTGACATATATTGTGCAGAAACATGTTAAAACAACATATTTCAACAGCAGAAACCAGCTTGATGAAATTCAAAAGTTATTTCCACTCCTAATCAAAAACGCTTCAACTCGGTGAGATAAGTACTTTTTGAACAGATGGCTATATCTTTTGAACTTGTGAAGGGATTACACTGAATTTGACATATAGTGTGCAGAATCATGTCCTAAACAATATATTTCAACAGCAGAAACCAGCTTGTAGAAATTCATTAGTTATTTCCACTCCTAATCAAAAACGCTTCAACTCGGTGAGATAAGTTCTTTTGGAACGACTGGCGATACCTTTTGAACCTATGAAGGGATTACACTGAATTTGACATATATTGTGCAAAAACATGTTCTAAACAACATATTTCAACAGCAGAAAACAGCTTGATGAAATTCAAAAGTTATTTCCACTCCTAATCAAAAACGCTTCAACTCGGTGAGATAAGCACTTTTTGAACGAATGGCGATATCTTTTGAACTTGTGAAGGGATTACACTGAATTTGAAATATATTGTCCAGAATCATGTCCTAAACAACAAATTTCAAGAGCAGAAACCAGCTTGATGAAATTCATTAGTTATTTCCACTCCGAATCAAAAATGCTTCAACTCGGTGAGATAAGCACTTTTTGATCGAATGGCTATATCTTTTGAACTTGTCACTGGATTATACTGAATTTGACATATTTTGTGCAGAATCTTGTCCTAAACAACATATTTCAGCAGCAGAAACCAGCTTGATGAAATTCATTAGTTATTTCCACTCCTAATCAAAAACGCTTCAACTCGGTGAGATAAGTCCCTTTTGAACGAATGGCTATATCCTTTGAACCTGTAATGGGATCACACTGACTTTGACATATATTGTGCAGAATCATATCCTAAACAACATATTTCAGCAGCAGAAACCAGCTTGATGAAATTCATTAGTTATTTCCACTCCTAAACAAAAATGCTTCAACTCGGTGAGATAAGCACTTTTTGAACGAATGGCTATATCTTTTGAACTTGTGAAGGGATTACACTGAATTTGACATAAATTGTGCAGAATCCTGTCCTAAACAACATATTTCAACAGTAGAAATCTACTTGATGAAATTCATTAGTTATTGCCACTCCTAATCAAAATTGCTTCAACTCGGTGAGATAAGCACTTTTTGCACGAATGGCTATATCTTTTGATCTTGTCGCTGGATTACACTGAATTTTGACATGTGTTCTTCAGAATCATGTCCTAAACAACATATTTCAACAGCAGAAACCAGCTTGATTAAATCCATTAGTTATTTCCACTCTCAATCAAAAACGCTTCAACCCGATAAGATAAGCAGTTTTTGAACGAATGGCTATGTCTTTTGAACTTGTGAAGGGATTACACTGAATTTGGCATATATTGTGCAGAATCATGTCCTAAACAACATATTTCAACAGCAGAAACCAGCTTGATGAAATTCATTAGTTATTTCCACTCCTAATCAAAAACGCTTCAACTCGGTGAGATAAGTCCTTTTTGAACGAATGGCTATATCCTTTGAACCTGTAATGGGATTTCACTAAATTTGACATATATTGTGCAGAATCATATCCTAAACAACATATTTCAGCAGCAGAAACCAGCTTGATGAAATTCATTAGTTATTTCCACTCCTAATCAAAAATGCTTCAACTCGGTGAGATAAGCACTTTTTGAACGAATGGCTATATGTTTTGAACTTGTGAAGGGATTACACTGAATTTGACATATATTGTGCAGAATCCTGTCCTAAACAACATATTTCAACAGTAGAAATCTACTTGATGAAATTCATTAGTTATTGCCACTCCTAATCAAAATTGCTTCAACTCGGTGAGATAAGCACTTTTTTCACGAATGGCTATACCTTTTGATCTTGTCGCTGGATTACACTGAATTTGACATGTGTTCTGCAGAATCATGTCCTAAACAACATATTTCAACAGCAGAAACCAGCTTGATTAAATCCATTAGTTATTTCCACTCTCAATCAAAAACGCTTCAACCCGATAAGATAAGCAGTTTTTGAACGAATGGCTATGTCTTTTGAACCTGTAATGTGATTACACTAAATTTGACATATATTGTGCAGAATCATATCCTAAAAAACATATTTCAACAGCAGAAACCAGCTTGATGAAATTCATTGATTATTTCCACTCCGAATCCAAAAACGCATCAACTCGGTGAGATAAGTACTTTTTGAACGACTGGCGATATCTTTTGAACCTATGAAGGGATTACACTGAATTTGACATATATTGTGCAGAATCATGTCCTAAACAACAAATTTCAACAGCAGAAACCAGCGTGATGAAATTCAAAAGTTATTTCAACTCCTAATCAAAAACGCTTCAACTCGGTCTCATAAGCACGTTTTGAACGGATGGCTATATTCTTTCAACCTGTAATGGGCTCACAAGAATTTGACGTATATTGTGCAGAATCTTGTCCTAAACAACATTTTCAACAGCAGAAACCAGCTTGATGAAATTCATTAGTTATTTCCACTCCAAATCAAAAATGCTTCAACTCAGTGAGATAAGCACTTTTTGATCGAATGGCTATATCTTTTGAACTTGTCACTGGATTATACTGAATTTGACATATTTTGTGCAGAATCTTGTTCTAAACAACATATTTCAACAGCGGGAACCAGCTTGATGAAATTCATTAGTTATTTCCACTCCTAATCAGACACGTCTCAACTCGGTGAGATAAGCACTTTTTTCATGAATGGCTATATCTTTTGATCTTATCGCTGGATTACACTTAATTTGACATGTGTTTTGCAGAATCATGTCCTAAACAACATATTTCAACAGCAGAAACCAGCTTGATTAAATCCATTAGTTATTTCCACTCCTAATCAAAAACGCTTCAACTCGGTGAGATAAGTCCTTTTTGAAAGAATGGCTATATCCTTTCAACCTTTAATGGGATCATACTGAATTTGACATATATTGTGTAGAATCATATCCCAAAAAACATATTTCAACAGCAGTAACCAGCTTGATGAAATTCATTAGTTATTTCCACTCCTAAACAAAAACGCTTCAACTCGGTGAGATAAGCATTATTTGCAAGAATGGCTATATCCTTTGATCTTGTTGCTGGATTACACTGAATTTGAAATATTTTCTGCAGAATCATGTCCTAAACAACATATTTCAACAGCAGAAACCAGCGTGACGAAATTCAAAAGTTATTTCCACTCCTAATCAAAAACAATTCAACTCGGTGAGATAAGTACTTTTTGAACGAATGGCTATATCTTTTGAACTTGTGAAGGGATTACACTTAATTTGACATATATTGTGCAGAATTATGTCATAAACAACATATTTCAACAGCAGAAACCAGCTTGATAATATCCATTAGTTATTTCCACTCCTATTCAAAAACACTTCAACTCGGTCTCATAAGCACGTTTTGAACGGATGGCTATATCCTTTCAACCTGTAATGGGCTCACAAGAATTTGACATATATTGTGCAGAATCATATCCTAAACAACATATTTCAGCAGCAGAAACCAGCTTGATGAAATTCATTAGTTATTTCCACTCCTAAACAAAAATGCTTCAACTCGGTGAGATAAGCACTTTTTGAACGAATGGCTATATCTTTTGAACTTGTGAAGGGATTACACTGAATTTGACATATATTGTGCAGAATCCTGTCCTAAACAACATATTTCAACAGTAGAAATCTACTTGATGAAATTCATTAGTTATTGCCACTCCTAATCAAAATTGCTTCAACTCGGTGAGATAAGCACTTTTTGCACGAATGGCTATTTCTTTTGATCTTGTCGCTGGATTACACTGAATTTTGACATGTGTTCTTCAGAATCATGTCCTAAACAACATATTTCAACAGCAGAAACCAGCTTGATTAAATCCATTAGTTATTTCCACTCTCAATCAAAAACGCTTCAACCCGATAAGATAAGCAGTTTTTGAACGAATGGCTATGTCTTTTGAACTTGTGAAGGGATTACACTGAATTTGGCATATATTGTGCAGAATCATGTCCTAAACAACATATTTCAACAGCAGAAACCAGCTTGATGAAATTCATTAGTTATTTCCACTCCTAATCAAAAACGCTTCAACTCGGTGAGATAAGTCCTTTTTGAACGAATGGCTATATCCTTTGAACCTGTAATGGGATTTCACTAAATTTGACATATATTGTGCAGAATCATATCCTAAACAACATATTTCAGCAGCAGAAACCAGCTTGATGAAATTCATTAGTTATTTCCACTCCTAATCAAAAATGCTTCAACTCGGTGAGATAAGCACTTTTTGAACGAATGGCTATATGTTTTGAACTTGTGAAGGGATTACACTGAATTTGACATATATTGTGCAGAATCCTGTCCTAAACAACATATTTCAACAGTAGAAATCTACTTGATGAAATTCATTAGTTATTGCCACTCCTAATCAAAATTGCTTCAACTCGGTGAGATAAGCACTTTTTTCACGAATGGCTATACCTTTTGATCTTGTCGCTGGATTACACTGAATTTGACATGTGTTCTGCAGAATCATGTCCTAAACAACATATTTCAACAGCAGAAACCAGCTTGATTAAATCCATTAGTTATTTCCACTCTCAATCAAAAACGCTTCAACCCGATAAGATAAGCAGTTTTTGAACGAATGGCTATGTCTTTTGAACCTGTAATGTGATTACACTAAATTTGACATATATTGTGCAGAATCATATCCTAAAAAACATATTTCAACAGCAGAAACCAGCTTGATGAAATTCATTGATTATTTCCACTCCGAATCCAAAAACGCATCAACTCGGTGAGATAAGTACTTTTTGAACGACTGGCGATATCTTTTGAACCTATGAAGGGATTACACTGAATTTGACATATATTGTGCAGAATCATGTCCTAAACAACAAATTTCAACAGCAGAAACCAGCGTGATGAAATTCAAAAGTTATTTCAACTCCTAATCAAAAACGCTTCAACTCGGTCTCATAAGCACGTTTTGAACGGATGGCTATATTCTTTCAACCTGTAATGGGCTCACAAGAATTTGACGTATCATTGTGCAGAATCTTGTCCTAAACAACATTTCAACAGCAGAAACCAGCTTGATGAAATTCATTAGTTATTTCCACTCCAAATCAAAATGCTTCAACTCAGTGAGATAAGCACTTTTTGATCGAATGGCTATATCTTTTGAACTTGTCACTGGATTATACTGAATTTGACATATTTTGTGCAGAATCTTGTTCTAAACAACATATTTCAACAGCGGGAACCAGCTTGATGAAATTCATTAGTTATTTCCACTCCTAATCAGACACGTCTCAACTCGGTGAGATAAGCACTTTTTTCATGAATGGCTATATCTTTTGATCTTATCGCTGGATTACACTTAATTTGACATGTGTTTTGCAGAATCATGTCCTAAACAACATATTTCAACAGCAGAAACCAGCTTGATTAAATCCATTAGTTATTTCCACTCCTAATCAAAAACGCTTCAACTCGGTGAGATAAGTCCTTTTTGAAAGAATGGCTATATCCTTTCAACCTTTAATGGGATCATACTGAATTTGACATATATTGTGTAGAATCATATCCAAAAAACATATTTCAACAGCAGTAACCAGCTTGATGAAATTCATTAGTTATTTCCACTCCTAAACAAAAACGCTTCAACTCGGTGAGATAAGCATTATTTGCAAGAATGGCTATATCCTTTGATCTTGTTGCTGGATTACACTGAATTTGAAATATTTTCTGCAGAATCATGTCCTAAACAACATATTTCAACAGCAGAAACCAGCGTGACAGAAATTCAAAAGTTATTTCCACTCCTAATCAAAAACACTTCAACTCGGTGAGATAAGTACTTTTTGAACGAATGGCTATATCTTTTGACTTGTGAAGGGATTACACTTAATTTGACATATATTGTGCAGAATTATGTCATAAACAACATATTTCAACAGCAGAAACCAGCTTGATAATATCCATTAGTTATTTCCACTCCTATTCAAAAACACTTCAACTCGTCTCATAAGCACGTTTTGAACGGATGGCTATATCCTTTCAACCTGTAATGGGCTCACAAGAATTTGACGTATATTGTGCAGAATCATGTCCTAAACAACATATTTCAACAGCAGAAACCAGCTTGATGAAATTCAATAGTTATTTCCGCTCCTAATCAAAAACTCTTCAACTTGGTGAGATAAGCAATTTTTGAACGAATGGCTATATCTTTTGAACCTGTGATGGGATTTCACTGAATTTGACATATAGTGTGCAGAATCATGTCCTAAAGAACATATTTCAACAGCAGAAACCAGCTTGATGAAATTCAAAAGTTATTTCCACTCCTAATCAAAAACGCTTCAACTCAGTGAGATAAGTACTTATTGAACGAATGGCGATATCTTTTGAACTTGTGAAGGTATTACACTGAATTTGAAATATATTGTCCAGAATCATGTCCTAAACAACAAATTTCAAGAGCAGAAACCAGCGTGATGAAATTCAAAAGTTATTTCCAATACTAATCAAAAACTCTTCAACTTGGTGAGATAAGCAATTTTTGAACGAATGGCTATATTTTTTGAACCTGTGATGGGATTTCACTGAAGTTGACATATATTGTGCAGAATCTTGTCCTAAACAACATATTTCAACAGCAGAAACCAGCTTGATGAAATTCATTGGTTATTTCCACTCAGAATCAAAAACGCCTCAACTCGGTGACATAAGTTCTTTTGGAATGACTGGCGATTTCTTTTGAACCTATGAAGGGATTACACTGAATTGGACATATATTGTGCAGAATATTATCCTAAACAACATATTTCAACAGCAGAAACCAGCTTGATGAAATTCAAAAGTTATTTCCACTCCTAATCAAAAACGCCTCAACTCGGTGAGATAAGTCCTTTTTGAACGAATGGCTATATCCTTTGAACCTGTAATGGGATCACACTGACTTTGACATATATTGTGCAGAATCATATCCTAAACAACATATTTCAACAGCAGAAACCAGCTTGATGAAATTCATTAGTTATTTCCACTCCTAATCAAAAATGCTTCAACTCGGTGGGATAAGCACTTTTTGAACGAATGGCTATATCTTTTGAACTTGTGAAGGGATTACACTGAATTTGACATATATTGTGCAGAATCATGTCCTAAACAACATATTTCAACAGTAGAAATCTACTTGATGAAATTCATTAGTTATTGCCACTCCTAATCAAAATTGCTTCAACTCGGTGAGATAAGCACTTTTTGCACGAATGGCTATATCTTTTGATCTTATCGCTGGATTACACTGAATTTGACATGTGTTTTGCAGAATCATGTCCTAAACAACATATTTCAACACAGAAACCAGCTTGATGAAATTCATTGGTTATTTCCACTCCGAATCAAAAACGCCTCAACTCGGTGAGATAAGTTCTTTTGGAACGACTGGCGGTATCTTTTGAACCTATGAAGGGATTACACTGAATTTGACATATATTGTGCAGAAACATGTTCTAAACAACATATTTCAACAGCAGAAACCAGCTTGATGAAATTCAAAAGTTATTTCCACTCCTAATCAAAAACGCTTCAACTCGGTGAGATAAGTACTTTTTGAACAAATGGCTATATATTTTGAACTTGTGAAGGGATTACACTGAATTTGACATATATTGTGCAGAATCATGTCCTAAACAACATATTTCAACAGCAAAAACCAGCTTGTAGAAATTCATTAGTTATTTCCACTCCTAATCAAAAAAGCTTACACTCGGTGTGATAAGTACTTTTTGAACGAATGGCTATATCTTTTGAACTTGTGAAGGGATTACACTTAATTTGACATATATTGTGCAGAATTATGTCATAAACAACATATTTCAACAGCAGAAACCAGCTTGATAATATCCATTAGTTATTTCCACTCCTATTCAAAAACGCTTCAACTCGGTCTCATAAGCATGTTTTGAACGGATGGCTATATCCTTTCAACCTGTAATGGGCTCACAAGAATTTGACGTATATTGTGCAGAATCATGTCCTAAACAACATATTTCAACAGCAGAAACCAGCTTGATGAAATTCAATAGTTATTTCCGCTCCTAATCAAAAACTCTTCAACTTGGTGAGATAAGCAATTTTTGAACGAATGGCTATATCTTTTGAACCTGTGATGGGATTTAACTGAATTTGACATATAGTGTGCAGAATCATGTCCTAAAGAACATATTTCAACAGCAGAAACCAGCTTGATGAAATTCATTAGTTATTTCCACTCCTAATCAAAAACGCTTCAACTCGGTGAGATAAGTACTTTTTGAACGAATGGCGATATCTTTTGAACTTGTGAAGGTATTACACTGAATTTGAAATATATTGTCCAGAATCATGTCCTAAACAACAAATTTCAAGAGCAGAAACCAGCGTGATGAAATTCAAAAGTTATTTCCAATACTAATCAAAAACTCTTCAACTTGGTGAGATAAGCAATTTTTGAACGAATGGCTATATTTTTTGAACCCGTGATGGGATTTCACTGAAGTTGACATATATTGTGCAGAATCTTGTCCTAAACAACATATTTCAACAGCAGAAACCAGCTTGATGAAATTCAAAAGTTATTTCCACTCAGAATCAAAAACGCCTCAACTCGGTGACATAAGTTCTTTTGGAATGACTGGCGATTTCTTTTGAACCTATGAAGGGATTACACTGAATTTGATATATTGTGCAGAATCATGTCCTAAACAACATATTTCAACAGCAGAAACCAGCTTGATGAAATTCATTAGTTATTTCCACTCCTAATCACAAACGCCTCAACTCGGTGAGATAAGTCCTTTTTGAAAGAATGGCTATATCCTTTGAACCTTTAATGGGATCACACTGAATTTGACATATATTGTGTAGAATCATATCCCAAAAAACATATTTCAACAGCAGTAACCAGCTTGATGAAATTCATTAGTTATTTCCACTCCTAAACAAAAACGCTTCAACTCGGTGAGATAAGCATTATTTGCAAGAATGGCTATATCCTTTGATCTTGTTGCTGGATTACACTGAATTTGAATTTTTTTCTGCAGAATCATGTCCTAAACAACATATTTCAAAAGCAGAAACCAGCTTGATGAAATTCAAAAGTTATTTCCACTCCTAATCAAAAACGCTTCAACTCGGTGAGATAAGTACTTTTTGAACGAATGGCTATATCTTTTGAACTTGTGAAGGGATTACACTTAATTTGACATATATTGTGCAGAATTATGTCCTAAACAACATATTTCAACAGCAGAAACCAGCTTGATAATATCCATTAGTTATTTCCACTCCTATTCAAAAACGCTTCAACTCGGTCTCATAAGCACGTTTTGAACGGATGGCTATATCCTTTCAACCTGTAATGGGCTCACAAGAATTTGACGTATATTGTGCAGAATCATGTCCTAAACAACATATTTCAACAGCAGAAACCAGCTTGATGAAATTCAAAAGTTATTTCCGCTCCTAATCAAAAACTCTTCAACTTGGTGAGATAAGCAATTTTTGAACGAATGGCTATATCTTTTGAACCTGTGATGGGATTTAACTAAATTTGACATATAGTGTGCAGAATCATGTCCTAAACAACATATTTCAACAGCAGAAACCAGCTTGATGAAATTCAATAGTTATTTCCGCTCCTAATCAAAAACTCTTCAACTTGGTGAGATAAGCAATTTTTGAACGAATGGCTATATCTTTTGAACCTGTGATGGGATTTCACTGAATTTGACATATAGTGTGCAGAATCATGTCCTAAAGAACATATTTCAACAGCAGAAACCAGCTTGATGAAATTCAAAAGTTATTTCCACTCCTAATCAAAAACGCTTCAACTCAGTGAGATAAGTACTTATTGAACGAATGGCGATATCTTTTGAACTTGTGAAGGTATTACACTGAATTTGAAATATATTGTCCAGAATCATGTCCTAAACAACAAATTTCAAGAGCAGAAACCAGCGTGATGAAATTCAAAAGTTATTTCCAATACTAATCAAAAACTCTTCAACTTGGTGAGATAAGCAATTTTTGAACGAATGGCTATATTTTTTGAACCTGTGATGGGATTTCACTGAAGTTGACATATATTGTGCAGAATCTTGTCCTAAACAACATATTTCAACAGCAGAAACCAGCTTGATGAAATTCATTGGTTATTTCCACTCAGAATCAAAAACGCCTCAACTCGGTGACATAAGTTCTTTTGGAATGACTGGCGATTTCTTTTGAACCTATGAAGGGATTACACTGAATTGGACATATATTGTGCAGAATATTATCCTAAACAACATATTTCAACAGCAGAAACCAGCTTGATGAAATTCATTAGTTATTTCCACTCCTAATCAAAAATGCTTCAACTCGGTGGGATAAGCACTTTTTGAACGAATGGCTATATCTTTTGAACTTGTGAAGGGATTACACTGAATTTGACATATATTGTGCAGAATCATGTCCTAAACAACATATTTCAACAGTAGAAATCTACTTGATGAAATTCATTAGTTATTGCCACTCCTAATCAAAATTGCTTCAACTCGGTGAGATAAGCACTTTTTGCACGAATGGCTATATCTTTTGATCTTATCGCTGGATTACACTGAATTTGACATGTGTTTTGCAGAATCATGTCCTAAACAACATATTTCAACACAGAAACCAGCTTGATGAAATTCATTGGTTATTTCCACTCCGAATCAAAAACGCCTCAACTCGGTGAGATAAGTTCTTTTGGAACGACTGGCGGTATCTTTTGAACCTATGAAGGGATTACACTGAATTTGACATATATTGTGCAGAAACATGTTCTAAACAACATATTTCAACAGCAGAAACCAGCTTGATGAAATTCAAAAGTTATTTCCACTCCTAATCAAAAACGCTTCAACTCGGTGAGATAAGTACTTTTTGAACAAATGGCTATATATTTTGAACTTGTGAAGGGATTACACTGAATTTGACATATATTGTGCAGAATCATGTCCTAAACAACATATTTCAACAGCAAATACCAGCTTGTAGAAATTCATTAGTTATTTCCACTCCTAATCAAAAAAGCTTACACTCGGTGTGATAAGTACTTTTTGAACGAATGGCTATATCTTTTGAACTTGTGAAGGGATTACACTTAATTTGACATATATTGTGCAGAATTATGTCATAAACAACATATTTCAACAGCAGAAACCAGCTTGATAATATCCATTAGTTATTTCCACTCCTATTCAAAAACGCTTCAACTCGGTCTCATAAGCATGTTTTGAACGGATGGCTATATCCTTTCAACCTGTAATGGGCTCACAAGAATTTGACGTATATTGTGCAGAATCATGTCCTAAACAACATATTTCAACAGCAGAAACCAGCTTGATGAAATTCAATAGTTATTTCCGCTCCTAATCAAAAACTCTTCAACTTGGTGAGATAAGCAATTTTTAACGAATGGCTATATCTTTTGAACCTGTGATGGGATTTAACTGAATTTGACATATAGTGTGCAGAATCATGTCCTAAAGAACATATTTCAACAGCAGAAACCAGCTTGATGAAATTCATTAGTTATTTCCACTCCTAATCAAAAACGCTTCAACTCGGTGAGATAAGTACTTTTTGAACGAATGGCGATATCTTTTGAACTTGTGAAGGTATTACACTGAATTTGAAATATATTGTCCAGAATCATGTCCTAAACAACAAATTTCAAGAGCAGAAACCAGCGTGATGAAATTCAAAAGTTATTTCCAATACTAATCAAAAACTCTTCAACTTGGTGAGATAAGCAATTTTTGAACGAATGGCTATATTTTTTGAACCCGTGATGGGATTTCACTGAAGTTGACATATATTGTGCAGAATCTTGTCCTAAACAACATATTTCAACAGCAGAAACCAGCTTGATGAAATTCAAAAGTTATTTCCACTCAGAATCAAAAACGCCTCAACTCGGTGACATAAGTTCTTTTGGAATGACTGGCGATTTCTTTTGAACCTATGAAGGGATTACACTGAATTTGATATATTGTGCAGAATCATGTCCTAAACAACATATTTCAACAGCAGAAACCAGCTTGATGAAATTCATTAGTTATTTCCACTCCTAATCACAAACGCCTCAACTCGGTGAGATAAGTCCTTTTTGAAAGAATGGCTATATCCTTTGAACCTTTAATGGGATCACACTGAATTTGACATATATTGTGTAGAATCATATCCCAAAAAACATATTTCAACAGCAGTAACCAGCTTGATGAAATTCATTAGTTATTTCCACTCCTAAACAAAAACGCTTCAACTCGGTGAGATAAGCATTATTTGCAAGAATGGCTATATCCTTTGATCTTGTTGCTGGATTACACTGAATTTGAATTTTTTTCTGCAGAATCATGTCCTAAACAACATATTTCAAAAGCAGAAACCAGCTTGATGAAATTCAAAAGTTATTTCCACTCCTAATCAAAAACGCTTCAACTCGGTGAGATAAGTACTTTTTGAACGAATGGCTATATCTTTTGAACTTGTGAAGGGATTACACTTAATTTGACATATATTGTGCAGAATTATGTCCTAAACAACATATTTCAACAGCAGAAACCAGCTTGATAATATCCATTAGTTATTTCCACTCCTAATCAAAAACGCTTCAACTCGGTCTCATAAGCACGTTTTGAACGGATGGCTATATCCTTTCAACCTGTAATGGGCTCACAAGAATTTGACGTATATTGTGCAGAATCATGTCCTAAACAACATATTTCAACAGCAGAAACCAGCTTGATGAAATTCAATAGTTATTTCCGCTCCTAATCAAAAACTCTTCAACTTGGTGAGATAAGCAATTTTTGAACGAATGGCTATATCTTTTGAACCTGTGATGGGATTTAACTAAATTTGACATATAGTGTGCAGAATCATGTCCTAAAGAACATATTTCAACAGCAGAAACCAGCTTGATGAAATTCAAAAGTTATTTCCACTCCTAATCAAAAACGCTTCAACTCGGTGAGATAAGTACTTTTTGAACGAACGGCGATATCTTTTGAACTTGTGAAGGTATTACACTGAATTTGAAATATATTGTCCAGAATCATGTCCTAAACAACATATTTCAAGAGCAGAAACCAGCGTGATGAAATTCAAAAGTTATTTCCAATACTAATCAAAAACTCTTCAACTTGGTGAGATAAGCAATTTTTGAACGAATGGCTATATTTATTTGAACCTGTGATGGGATTTCACTGAAGTTGACATATATTGTGCAGAATCTTGTCCTAAACAACATATTTCAACAGCAGAAACCAGCTTGATGAAATTCATTAGTTATTTCCACTCCGAATCAAAAATGCTTCAATTCGGTGAGATAAGCACTTTTTGATCGAATGGCTATATCTTTTGAACTTGTCACTGGATTATACTGAATTTGACATATTTTGTGCAGAATCTTGTTCTAAACAGCATATTTCAACAGCGGGAACCAGCTTGATGAAATTCATTAGTTATTTCCACTCCTAATCAGAAACGTCTCAACTCGGTGAGATAAGCACTTTTTTCACGAATGGCTATATCTTTTTATCTTATCGCTGGATTACACTTAATTTGACATGTGTTTTGCAGAATCTTGTCCTTAACAACATATTTCAACAGCAGAAACCAGCTTAACGAAATCCATCAGTTATTTCCACTCCTAATCAAAAACGCTTCAACCCGATAAGATAAGCAGTTTTTGAACGAATGGCTATATCTTTTGAACCTCTGATGTGATTACAATAAATTTGACATATATTGTTCAAAATCATATCCTAAACAACATATTTCAACAGCAGAAACCAGCTTGATGAAATTCATTGGTTATTTCCACTCAGAATCAAAAACGCCTCAACTCGGTGACATACGTTCTTTTGGAATGACTGGCGATTTCTTTTGAACCTATGAAGGGATTACACTGAATTTGACATATATTGTGCAGAATCATGTCCTAAACAACATATTTCAACAGCAGAAACCAGCTTGATGAAATTCATTAGTTATTTCCACTCCTAATCACAAACGCCTCAACTCGGTGAGATAAGTCCTTTTTGAACGAATGGCTATATCTTTTGAACCTGTGATGGGATTTCACTGAATTTGACATATATTGTGCAGAATCATGTCCTAAACAACATATTTCAACAGCAGAAACCAGCTTGATGAAATTCAAAAGTTATTTTAACTCCTAATCAAAAACGCTTCAACTCGGTGAGATAAGTACTTTTTGAACGAATGGCGATATCTTTTGAACATGAGAAGGGATTACACTGAATTTGAAATATATTGTCCAGAATCATGTCCTAAACAACAAATTTTAAGAGCAGAAACCTGCTTGATGAAATTCAAAAGTTATTTCCAATACTAATCAAAAATGCTTCAACTCGATGAGATAAGCACTTTTTGATCGAATGGCTATATCTTTTGAACTTGTCACTGGATTATACTGAATTTGACATATTTTGTGCAGAATCTTGTCCTAAACAACATATTTTAACAGCAGGAACCAGCTTGATGTAATTCATTAGTTATTTCCACTCCTAATCAGAAACGTCTCAATTCGGTGAGATAAGCACTTTTTTCACGAATGGCTATATCTTTTGATCTTATCGCTGGATTACACTTAATTTGACATTTGTTTTGCAGAATCATGTCCTAAACAACATATTTCAACAGTAGAAATCTACTTGATGAAATTCATTAGTTATTGCCACTCCTAATCATAATTGCTTCAACTCGTAGAGATAAGCACTTTTTGCACGAATGGCTATATCTTTTGATCTTGTCGCTGGATTACAATGAATTTGACATGTGTTGTGCAGAATCATGTCCTAAACAACATATTTCAACAGCAGAAACCAGCTTGATTAAATCCATTAGTTATTTCCACTCTCAATCAAAAACGCTTCAACCCGATAAGATAAGCAGTTTTTGAACGAATGGCGATATCTTTTTAACCTATGAAGGGATTACACTGACTTTGACATATATTGTGCAAAATCATGTCCTAAACAACATATTTCAACAGCAGAAACCAGCGTAATGAAATTCAAAAGTTATTTCCACTCCTAATCAAAAACGCTTCAACTCGGTGAGATAAGCACTTTTTGAACAAATGGCTATATCTTTTGAACTTGTGAAGGGATTACACTGAATATGACATATATTGTGCAGAATCATGTCCTAAACAAAATATTTCAACAGCAAAAACCAGCTTGATGAAATTCATTAGTTATTTCCACTCCTAATCAAAAATGCTTCAAATCGGTAAGATAAGTACTTTTTGAACGAATGGCTATATCTTTTGAACATGTGAAGGGATCACACTGACTTTGACATATATTTTGCAGAATCATATCCTAAACAACATATTTCAACAGCAGAAACCAGCTTGATGAAATTCATTAGTTATTTCCACTCCTATTCAAAAATGCTTCAACTCGGTGAGATAAGTACTTTTTGAACGAATGGCGATATCTTTTTAACGTATGAAGGGATTACACTGAATTTGACATATATTGTGCAGAATCATGTCCTAAACAACATATTTCAACAGCAAAAACCAGCGTGATGAAATTCAAAAGTTATTTCCACTCCTAATCAAAAACGCTTCAACTCGGTGAGATAAGTACTTTTTGAACGAAGGGCTATATCTTTTGAACTTGTGAAGGGATTACACTTAATTTTACATATATTGTGCAGAATTATGTCATAAACAACATATTTCAACAGCTGAAACCAGCTTGATAATATCCATTTGTTATTTCCACTCCTAATCAAAAACGCTTCAACTCGGTCTCATAAGCACGTTTTGAACGGATGGCTATATCCTTTTAACCTGTAATGGGCTCACAAGAATTTGACGTATATTGTGCTGAATCATGTCCTAAACAACAAATTTCAAGAGCAGAAACCAGCTTGATGAAATTCAAAAGTTATTTCCAATACTAATCAAAAACTCTTCAACTCGGTGAGATAAGTATTTTTTGAACAAATGGCGATATCTTTTTAACGTATGAAGGGATTACACTGAATTTGACATATATTGTGCAGAATCATGTCCTAAAAAACATATTTCAACAGCAAAAACCAGCGTGATGAAATTCAAAAGTTATTTCCACTCCGATTCAAAAATGCTTCAACTCGGTGAGATAAGCACTTTTTGATCGAATGGCAATATCTTTTGAACTTGTCGCTGGATTATACTGAATTTGACATATTTTGTGCAGAATCATGTCCTAAAAAACATATTTCAACAGCAGGAACCAGCTTGATGAAATTCATTAGCTATTTGCACTCCTAATCAAAAATGCTTCAACTCAGTCTCATAAGCACGTTTTGAACGAATGGCTATATCCTTTCAACTTGTAAAGGGCTCACACGAATTTGACATATATTGTGCAGAATCATGTCCTAAACAACGTATTTCAACAGCAGAAACCAGCTTGATGAAATTCATTAGTTATTTCCAATCCTAATCAGAAACGTCTCAACTCGGTGAGTTAAGCACTTTTTGAACGAATGGCTATATCTTTTGGACTTTTGATGGATATGACATATATTGTGCAGAATCTTGACCTAACAACATATTTCAACAGCAGAAACCAGCTTGACGTAATTCATTGGTTATTTCCAATACTAATCAAAAACTCTTCAACTTGGTGACATAAGTACTTTTTGGACGAATGGCTATATCCTTTGAACCTGTAATGGGATTTCACTAAATTTGACATATATTGTGCAGAATCATGTCCTAAACAACATATTTCAACAGCAGAAACCAGCTAGATGAAATTCAAAAGTTATTTCCACTCCTAATCAAAAACGCTTCAACCGAGTGAGATAAGTACTTTTTGAACGAATGGTTATATCTTTTGAACTTGTGAAGGGATTACACTGAATTTGACATATATTGTCCAGAATCATGTCCTAAACAACAAATTTCAACAGCAGAAACCAGCTTGATGAAATTCATAAGTTATTTCCAATACTAATAAAAAACTCTTCAACTTGGTGAGATAAGCAATTTTTGAACGAATGGCTATATTTTTTGAACCTGTGATGGATTTCACTGAATTTGACATATATTGTGCAGAATCTTGTCCTAAACAACATATTTCAACAGCATTAACCAGCTTGATGAAATTCATTAGTTATTTCCACTCCGAATCAAAAACGCTTCAACTCGGTGAGATAAGCACTTTTTTCAAGAATGGCTATATCTTTTGATCTTATCGCTGGATTACACTGAATTTGACATGTGTTTTGCAGAATCATGTCCTAAACAACATATTTCAACAGCAGAAACCAGCTTGATGAAATTCATTGGTTATTTCCACTCCTAATCAAAAACGCCTCAACTCGGTGAGATAAGTTCTTCTGGAACGACTGGCGATATCTTTTGAACCTATGAAGGGATTACACTGAATTTGACATATATTGTGCAAAAAAATGTTCTAAACAACATATTTCAACAGCAGAAACCAGCTTGATGAAATTCATTAGTTATTTCCACTCCTAATCAAAAACGCTTCAACTCGGTGAGATAAGTACTTTTTGAACAAATGGCTATATCTTTTGAACTTGTGAAGGGATTACACTGAATTTGACATATATTGTGCAGAATCATGTCCTAAACAACATATTTCAACAGCAGAAACCAGCTTGTAGAAATTCATTAGTTATTTCCACTCCTAATCAAAAACGCTTCAACTCGGTGAGATAAGTACTTTTTGAACGAATGGCGATATCTTTTGAACCTATGAAGGGATTACACTTA
Organism: Fistularia commersonii; assembly: GCF_037954325.1. Taxonomy (NCBI): domain Eukaryota; kingdom Metazoa; phylum Chordata; class Actinopteri; order Syngnathiformes; family Fistulariidae; genus Fistularia; species Fistularia commersonii. Next base: position 145,981 of record NW_028234047.1, on the reverse strand, counting down.
ATTTGACATATATTGTGCAGAATTATGTCCTAAACAACATATTTCAACAGCAGAAACCAGCGTGATGAAATTCAAAAGTTATTTCCACTCCTAATCAAAAACGCTTCAACTCGGTGAGATAAGTACTTTTTGAACGAATGGCTATATCTTTTGAACTTGTGAAGGGATTACACTTAATTTGACATATATTGTGCAGAATTATGTCATAAACAACATATTTCAACAGCAGAAACCAGCTTGATAATATCCATTAGTTATTTCCACTCCTAATCAAAAACGCTTCAACTTTGTCTCATAAGCACCTTTTGAACGGATGGCTATATCCTTTCCACCTGTAATGGGCTCACAAGAATTTGACGCATATTGTGCAGAATCATGTCCTAAACAACATATTTCAACAGCAGAAACCAGCTTGATGAAATTCAATAGTTATTTCCACTCCTAATCAAAAATGCTTCAACTCGGTGAGATAAGCACTTTTTGATCGAATGGCAATATATTTTGATCTTGTCGCTGGATTATACTGAATTTGACATATTTTGTGCAGAATCATGTCCTAAACAACATATTTCAACAGCAGGAACCAGCTTGATGAAATTCATTAGCTATTTGAAATTCCTTATGAAAAACTCTTCAACTCAGTCTCATAAGCACGTTTTGAACGAATGGCTATATCCTTTCAACCTGTATTGGGCTCACACGAATTTGACATATATTGTGCAGAATCATGTCCTAAACAACATATTTCAACAGCAGAAACCAGCTTGATGAAATTCATTAGTTATTTCCACTCCTAATCAGAAACGTCTCAACTCGGTGAGTTAAGCACTTTTTGAACGAATGGCTATATCTTTTGGACTTTAGAAGGATATGACATATATTGTGCAGAATCTTGACCTAACAACATATTTCAACAGCAGAAACCAGCTTGACGTAATTCATTGGTTATTTCCAATACTAATCAAAAACTCTTCAACTTGGTGACATAAGTACTTTTTGGACGAATGGCTATATCCTTTGAACCTGTAATGGGATTTCACTAAATTTGACATATATTGTGCAGAATCATGTCCTAAACAACAAATTTCAACAGCAGAAACCAGCTTGATGAAATTCATTAGTTATTTCCACTCCGAATCAAAAACGCTTCAACTCGGTGAGATAAGCACTTTTTTCACGAATGGCTATATCTTTTGATCTTATCGCTGGATTACACCGAATTTGACATGTGTTTTGCAGAATCATGTCCTAAACAACATATTTCAACAGCAGAAGCCAGCTTGACGAAATCCATCAGTTATTTCCACTCCTAATCAAAAACCCTTCAACCCGATAAGATAAGCAGTTTTTGAACGAATGGCTATATATTTTGAACCTGTGATGTGATTTAAACTAAATTTGACATATATTGTGCAGAATCATATCCTAAAAAACATATTTCAACAGCAGAAACCAGCTTGATGAAATTCATTGGTTATTTCCACTCGGAATCAAAAACGCCTCAACTCGGTGAGATAAGTTCTTTTGGAACGACTGGCGATATCTTTTGAACCTATGAAGGGATTACACTGAATTTGACATATATTGTGCAGAAACATGTTCTAAACAACATATTTCAACAGCAGAAACCAGCTTGATGAAATTCAAAAGTTATTTCCACTCCTAATCAAAAACGCTTCAACTCGGTGAGATAAGTACTTTTTGAACAAATGGCTATATCTTTTGAACTTGTGAAGGGATTACACTGAATTTGACATATAGTGTGCAGAATCATGTCCTAAACAACATATTTCAACAGCAGAAACCAGCTTGTAGAAATTCATTAGTTTTTTCCACTCCTAATCAAAAACGCTTCAACTCGGTGAGATAAGTTCTTTTGGAACGACTGGCGATACCTTTTGAACCTATGAAGGGATTACACTGAATTTGACATATATTGTGCAAAAACATGTTCTAAACAACATATTTAAACAGCAGAAAACAGCTTGATGAAATTCAAAAGTTATTTCCACTCCTAATCAAAAACGCTTCAACTCGGTGAGATAAGCACTTTTTGAACGAATGGCGATATCTTTTGAACTTGTGAAGGGATTACACTGAATTTGAAATATATTGTCCAGAATCATGTCCTGAACAACAAATTTCAAGAGCAGAAACCAGCGTGATGAAATTCAAAAGTTATTTCCAATACTAATCAAAAACTCTTCAACTTGGTGAGATAAGCAATTTTTGAACGAATGGCTATATTTTTTGAACCTGTGATGGGATTACACTGAATTTGAAATATATTGTCCAGAATCATGTCCTAAACAACAAATTTCAAGAGCAGAAACCAGCTTGATGAAATTCATTAGTTATTTCCACTCCGAATCAAAAATGCTTCAACTCGGTGAGATAAGCACTTTTTGATCGAATGGCTATATCTTTTGAACTTGTCACTGGATTATACTGAATTTGACATATTTTGTGCAGAATCTTGTCCTAAACAACATATTTCAACAGCAGAAACCAGCTTGATGAAATTCATTGGTTATTTCCACTCCGAATCAAAAACGCCTCAACTCGGTGAGATAAGTTCTTTTGGAACGACTGGCGATTTCTTTTTAAACTATGAAGGGATTACACTGAATTGGACATAAAGTGTGCAGAATCATGTTCTAAACAACATATTTCAACAGCAGAAACCAGCTTGATGAAATTCAAAAGTTATTTCCACTCCTAATCAAAAACGCTTCAACTCGGTGAGATAAGCACTTTTTGAACGAATGGCTATATCTTTTGAACTTGTGAAGGTATTACACTGAATTTGACATATATTGTGCAGAATCATGTCCTAAACAACATATTTCAACAGCAGAAACCAGCTTGATGAAATTCATTAGTTATTTCCACTCCTAATCAAAAACGCTTCAACTCGGTGAGATAAGTCCCTTTTGAACGAATGGCTATATCCTTTGAACCTGTAATGGGATCACACTGACTTTGACATATATTGTGCAGAATCATATCCTAAACAACATATTTCAGCAGCAGAAACCAGCTTGATGAAATTCATTAGTTATTTCCACTCCTAAACAAAAATGCTTCAACTCGGTGAGATAAGCACTTTTTGAACGAATGGCTATATCTTTTGAACTTGTGAAGGTATTACACTGAATTTGAAATATATTGTCCAGAATCATGTCCTAAACAACAAATTTCAAGAGCAGAAACCAGCGTGATGAAATTCAAAAGTTATTTCCAATACTAATCAAAAACTCTTCAACTTGGTGAGATAAGCAATTTTTGAACGAATGGCTATATTTTTTGAACCTGTGATGGGATTTCACTGAAGTTGACATATATTGTGCAGAATCTTGTCCTAAACAACATATTTCAACAGCAGAAACCAGCTTGATGAAATTCATTGGTTATTTCCACTCAGAATCAAAAACGCCTCAACTAGGTGAGATAAGTCCTTTTTGAACGAATGGCTATATCCTTTGAACCTGTAATGGGATCACACTGACTTTGACATATATTGTGCAGAATCATATCCTAAACAACATATTTCAACAGCAGAAACCAGCTTGATGAAATTCATTAGTCATTTCCACTCCTAATCAAAAATGCTTCAACTCGGTGGGATAAGCACTTTTTGAACGAATGGCTATATCTTTTGAACATGTGAAGGGATTACACTGAATTTGACATATATTGTGCAGAATCATGTCCTAAACAACATATTTCAACAGTAGAAATCTACTTGATGAAATTCATTAGTTATTGCCACTCCTAATCAAAATTGCTTCAACTCGGTGAGATAAGCACTTTTTGCACGAATGGCTATATCTTTTGATCTTATCGCTGGATTACACTGAATTTGACATGTGTTTTGCAGAATCATGTCCTAAACAACATATTTCAACACAGAAAACAGCTTGATGAAATTCATGGGTTATTTCCACTCCGAATCAAAAACGCCTCAACTCGGTGAGATAAGTTCTTTTGGAACGACTGGCGGTATCTTTTGAACCTATGAAGGGATTACACTGAATTTGACATATATTGTGCAGAAACATGTTCTAAACAACATATTTCAACAGCAGAAACCAGCTTGATGAAATTCAAAAGTTATTTCCACTCCTAATCAAAAACGCTTCAACTCGGTGAGATAAGTACTTTTTGAACAAATGGCTATATATTTTGAACTTGTGAAGGGATTACACTGAATTTGACGTATATTGTGCAGAATCATGTCCTAAACAACATATTTCAACAGCAGAAACCAGCTTGATGAAATTCAATAGTTATTTCCACTCTCAATCAAAAACGCTTCAACCCGATAAGATAAGCAGTTTTTGAACGAATGGCTATGTCTTTTGAACCTGTAATGTGATTACACTAAATTTGACCTATATTGTGCAGAATCATATCCTTAAAAACATATTTCAACAGCAGAAACCAGCTCGATTAAATTCATTGATTATTTCCACTCCGAATCCACAAACGCATCAACTCGGTGAGATAAGTACTTTTTGAACGAACGGCGATATCTTTTGAACTTGTGAAGGTATTACACTGAATTTGAAATATATTGTCCAGAATCATGTCCTAAACAACATATTTCAAGAGCAGAAACCAGCGTGATGAAATTCAAAAGTTATTTCCAATACTAATCAAAAACTCTTCAACTTGGTGAGATAAGCAATTTTTGAACGAATGGCTATATTTATTTGAACCTGTGATGGGATTTCACTGAAGTTGACATATATTGTGCAGAATCTTGTCCTAAACAACATATTTCAACAGCAGAAACCAGCTTGATGAAATTCATTAGTTATTTCCACTCCGAATCAAAAATGCTTCAATTCGGTGAGATAAGCACTTTTTGATCGAATGGCTATATCTTTTGAACTTGTCACTGGATTATACTGAATTTGACATATTTTGTGCAGAATCTTGTTCTAAACAGCATATTTCAACAGCGGGAACCAGCTTGATGAAATTCATTAGTTATTTCCACTCCTAATCAGAAACGTCTCAACTCGGTGAGATAAGCACTTTTTTCACGAATGGCTATATCTTTTTATCTTATCGCTGGATTACACTTAATTTGACATGTGTTTTGCAGAATCATGTCCTTAACAACATATTTCAACAGCAGAAACCAGCTTAACGAAATCCATCAGTTATTTCCACTCCTAATCAAAAACGCTTCAACCCGATAAGATAAGCAGTTTTTGAACGAATGGCTATATCTTTTGAACCTCTGATGTGATTACAATAAATTTGACATATATTGTTCAAAATCATATCCTAAACAACATATTTCAACAGCAGAAACCAGCTTGATGAAATTCATTGGTTATTTCCACTCAGAATCAAAAACGCCTCAACTCGGTGACATACGTTCTTTTGGAATGACAGGCGATTTCTTTTGAACCTATGAAGGGATTACATTGAATTTGACATATATTGTGCAGAATCATGTCCTAAACAACATATTTCAACAGCAGAAACCAGCTTGATGAAATTCATTAGTTATTTCCACTCCTAATCACAAACGCCTCAACTCGGTGAGATAAGTCCTTTTTGAACGAATGGCTATATCCTTTGAACCTGTAATGGGATCACACTGACTTTGACATATATTTTGCAGAATCATATCCTAAACAACATATTTCAACAGCAGAAACCAGCTTGATGAAATTCATCAGTTATTTCCACTCCTAATCAAAAATGCTTCAACTCGGTGAGATAAGCACTTTTTGAACGAATGGCTATATCTTTTGAACTTGTGAAGGGATTACACTGAATTTGAAATATATTGTCCAGAATCATGTCCTAAACAACAAATTTCAAGAGCAGAAACCAGCGTGATGAAATTCAAAAGTTATATCCAATACTAATCAAAAACTCTTCAACTTGGTGAGATAAGCAATTTTTGAACGAATGGCTATATTTTTTGAACCTGTGATGGGATTTCACTGAAGTTGACATATATTGTGCAGAATCTTGTCCTAAACAACATATTTCAACAGCAGAAACCAGCTTGATGAAATTCATTAGTTATTTCCACTCCGAATCAAAAATGCTTCAACTCGGTGAGATAAGCACTTTTTGATCGAATGGCTATATCTTTTTAACTTGTCACTGGATTATACTGAATTTGACATATTTTGTGCAGAATCTTGTTCTAAACAGCATATTTCAACAGCGGGAACCAGCTTGATGAAATTCATTAGTTATTTCCACTCCTAATCAGAAACGTCTCAACTCGGTGAGATAAGCACTTTTTTCACGAATGGCTATATCTTTTGATCTTATCGCTGGATTACACTTAATTTGACATGTGTTTTGCAGAATCATGTCCTAAACAACATATTTCAACAGCAGAAACCAGCTTAACGAAATCCATCAGTTAATTCCACTCCTAATCAAAAACGCTTCAACCCGATAAGATAAGCAGTTTTTGAACGAATGGCTATATCTTTTGAACCTGTGATGTGATTACACTAAATTTGACATATATTGTTCAAAATCATATCCTAAACAACATATTTCAACAGCAGAAACCAGCTTGATGAAATTCATTGGTTATTTTCACTCAGAATCAAAAACGCCTCAACTCGGTGACATAAGTTCTTTTGGAATGACTGGCGATATCTTTTGAACCTATGAAGGGATTACACTGAATTTGACATATATTGTGCAGAAACATGTTCTAAACAACATATTTCAACAGCAGAAACCAGCTTGAAGAAATTCAAAAGTTATTTCCACTCCTAATCAAAAACGCTTCAACTCAGTGAGATAAGTACTTTTTGAACAAATGGCTATATATTTTGAACTTGTGAAGGGATTACACTGAATTTGACATTTATTGTGCAGAATCATGTCCTAAACAACATATTTCAACAGCAGAAACCAGCTTGATGAAATTCATTAGTTATTTCCACTCCTAATCAAAAACGCTTCAACTCGGTGAGATAAGTACTTTTTGAACGAATGGCGATATCTTTTGAACCTATGAAGGGATTACACTGAATTTGACATATATTGTGCAGAATCATGTCCTAAACAACATATTTCAACAGCAGAAACCAGCGTGATGAAATTCAAAAGTTATTTCCACTCCTAATCAAAAACGCTTACACTCGGTGAGATAAGTACTTTTTGAACGAATGGCTATATCTTTTGAACTTGTGAAGGGATTACACTTAATTTGACATATATTGTGCAGAATTATGTCATAAACAACATATTTCAACAGCAGAAACCAGCTTGATAATATCCATTAGTTATTTCCACTCCTATTCAAAAACGCTTCAACTCGGTCTCATAAGCACGTTTTGAACGGATGGCTATATCCTTTCAACCTGTAATGGGCTCACAAGAATTTGACGTATATTGTGCAGAATCATGTCCTAAACAACATATTTCAACAGCAGAAACCAGCTTGATGAAATTCAATAGTTATTTCCGCTCCTAATCAAAAACTCTTCAACTTGGTGAGATAAGCAATTTTTGAACGAATGACTATATCTTTTGAACCTGTGATGGGATTTCACTGAATTTGACATATAGTGTGCAGAATCATGTCCTAAAGAACATATTTCAACAGCAGAAACCAGCTTGATGAAATTCAAAAGTTATTTCCACTCCTAATCAAAAACGCTTCAACTCGGTAAGATAAGTACTTTTTGAACGAATGGCGATATCTTTTGAACTTGTGAAGGTATTACACTGAATTTGAAATATATTGTCCAGAATCATGTCCTAAACAACAAATTTCAAGAGCAGAAACCAGCGTGATGAAATTCAAAAGTTATTTCCAATACTAATCAAAAACTATTCAACTTGGTGAGATAAGCAATTTTTGAACGAATGGCTATATTTTTTGAACCTGTGATGGGATTTCACTGAAGTTGACATATATTGTGCAGAATCTTGTCCTAAACAACATATTTCAACAGCAGAAACAAGCTTGATGAAATTCATTGGTTATTTCCACTCAGAATCAAAAACGCCTCAACTCGGTGACATACGTTCTTTTGGAATGACTGGCGATTTCTTTTGAACCTATGAAGGGATTACACTGAATTTGACATATATTGTGCAGAATCATGTCCTAAACAACATATTTCAACAGCAGAAACCAGCTTGATGAAATTCATTAGTTATTTCCACTCCTAATCACAAACGCCTCAACTCGGTGAGATAAGTCCTTTTTGAAAGAATGGCTATATCCTTTGAACCTTTAATGGGATCACACTGAATTTGACATATATTGTGTAGAATCATATCCCAAAAAACATATTTCAACAGCAGTAACCAGCTTGATGAAATTCATTAGTTATTTCCACTCCTAAACAAAAACGCTTCAACTCGGTGAGATAAGCATTATTTGCAAGAATGGCTATATCCTTTGATCTTGTTGCCGGATTACACTGAATTTGAAATATTTTCTTTAGAATCATGTCCTAAACAACATATTTCAAAAGCAGAAACCAGCTTAATGAAATTCATGAGTTATTTCCACTCCTAATCAAAAATGCTTCAACTCGGTGAGATAAGCACTTTTTGAACGAATGGCTATATCTTTTGAACTTGAGAAGGGATTACACTGAATTTTACATATATTGTGCAGAATCATGTCCTAAACAACATATTTCAACAGTAGAAATCTACTTGATGAAATTCATTACTTATTGCCACTCCTAATCAAAATTGCTTCAACTCGGTGAGATAAGCACTTTTTGCACGAATGGCTATATCTTTTGATCTTATCGCTGGATTACACTGAATTTGACATGTGTTTTGCATAATCATGTCCTAAACAACATATTTCAAAAGCAGAAACCAGCTTGATGAAATTCATTGGTTATTTCCACTCCGAATCAAAAACGCCTCAACTCGGTGAGATAAGTTCTTTTGGAACGACTGGCGATATCTTTTGAACCTATGAAGGGATTACACTGAATTTGACATATATTGTGCAAAAACATGTTCTAAACAACATATTTCAACAGCAGAAACCAGCGTGATGAAATTCAAAAGTTATTTCCACTCCTAATCAAAAACGCTTACACTCGGTGAGATAAGTACTTTTTGAACGAATGGCTATATCTTTTGAACTTGTGAAGGGATTACACTTAATTTGACATATATTGTGCAGAATTATGTCATAAACAACATATTTCAACAGCAGAAACCAGCTTGATAATATCCATTAGTTATTTCCACTCCTAATCAAAAACGCTTCAACTTTGTCTCATAAGCACGTTTTGAACGGATGGCTATATCCTTTCAACCTGTAAAGGGCTCACAAGAATTTGACGTATATTGTGCAGAATCATGTCCTAAACAACATATTTCAACAGCAGAAACCAGCTTGATGAAATTCAATAGTTATTTCCACTCCTAATCAAAAATGCTTAAACTCGGTGAGATAAGCACTTTTTGATCGAATGGAAAAGTCTTTTGAACTTGTTGCTGGATTATACTGAATTTGACATATTTTGTGCAGAATCATGTCCTAAACAACATATTTCAACAGCAGGAACCAGCTTGATGAAATTCATTAGCTATTTGCACTCCTAATGAAAAACTCTTCAACTCAGTCTCATAAGCACGTTTTGAACGAATGGCTATATCCTTTCAACCTGTAATGGGCTCACACGAATTTGACGTATATTGTGCAGAATCATGTCCTAAACAACATATTTCAACAGCAGAAACCAGCTTGATGAAATTCAATAGTTATTTCCACTCCTAATCAAAAATGCTTAAACTCGGTGAGATAAGCACTTTTTGATCGAATGGCAAAGTCTTTTGAACTTGTCGCTGGATTATACTGAATTTGACATATTTTGTGCAGAATCATGTCCTAAACAACATATTTCAACAGCAGGAACCAGCTTGATTAAATTCATTAGCTATTTGCACTCCTAATGAACAACTCTTCAACTCAGTCTCATAAGCACGTTTTGAACGAATGGCTATATCCTTTCAACCTGTAATGGGCTAACACGAATTTGACATATTTTGTGCAGAATCATGTCCTAAACAACATATTTCAACAGCAGAAACCAGCTTGATGAAATTCATTAGTTATTTCCACTCCTAATCAGAAACGTCTCAACTCGGTGAGTTAAGCAGTTTTTGAACGAATGGCTATATCTTTTGGACTTTAGATGGATATGACATATATTGTACAGAATCTTGACCTAACAACATATTTCAACAGCAGAAACCAGCTTGATGAAATTCATTAGTTATTTCCACTCCGAATCAAAAACGCTTCAACTCGGTGAGATAAGCACTTTTTTCACGAATGGCTTTATCTTTTGATCTTATCGCTGGATTACACTGAATTTGATGTGTGTTTTGCAGAATCATGTCCTAAACAACATATTTCAACAGCAGAAACCAGCTTGACGAAATCCATCAGTTATTTCCACTCCTAATCAAAAACCCTTCAACCCGATAAGATAAGCAGTTTTTGAACGAATGGCTATATCTTTTGAACCTGTGATGTGATTACACTAAATTTGACATATATTGTGCAGAATCATATCCTAAAAAACATATTTCAACAGCAGAAACCAGCTTGATTATATTCATTAGCTATTTACACTCCTAATGAAAAACTCTTCAACTCAGTCTCATATGCACGTTTTGAACGAATGGCTATATCCTTTCAACCTGTAATGGGCTCACATGAATTTGACATATATTGTGCAGAATCATGTCCTAAACATCATATTTCAACAGCAGAAACCAGCTTGATGAAATTCATTAGTTATTTCCACTCCTAATCAGAAACGTCTCAAATCGGTGAGTTAAGCACTTTTTGAACGAATGGCTATATCTTTTGGACTTTAGATGGATATGACATATATTGTGCAGAATCTTGACCTAACAACATATTTCAACAGCAGAAACCAGCTTGACGTAATTCATTGGTTATTTCCAATACTAATCAAAAACTCTTCAACTTGGTGACATAAGTACTTTTTGGACGAATGGCTATATCCTTTGAACCTGTAATGGGATTTCACTAAATTTTACATATATTGTGCAGAATCATGTCCTAAACAACAAATTTCAACAGCAGAAACTAGCTTGATGAAATTCATTAGTTATTTCCAATACTAATCAAAAACTCTTCAACTTGGTGAGATAAGCAATTTTTGAACAAATGGCTATAGTTTTTGAACCTGTGATGGATTTCACTGAATTTGACATATATTGTGCAGAATATTGTCCTAAACAACATATTTCAACAGCAGAAACCAGCTTGATGAAATTCATTAGTTATTTCCACTCCGAATCAAAAACGCTTCAACTCGGTGAGATAAGCACTTTTTTCATGAATGGCTATATCTTTTGATCTTATCGCTGGATTACACTGAATTTGACATGTGTTTTGCAGAATCATGTCCTAAACAACATATTTCAACAGCAGAAACCAGCTTGACGAAATCCATCAGTTATTTCCACTCCTAATCAAAAACCCTTCAACCCGATAAGATAAGCAGTTTTTGAACGAATGGCTATATCTTTTGAACCTGTGATGTGATTACACTAAATTTGACATATATTGTGCAGAATCATATCCTAAAAAACATATTTCAACAGCAGAAACCAGCTTGATTAAATTCATTGGTTATTTCCACTCCGAATCAAAAACGCCTCAACTCGGTGAAATAAGTTCTTTTGGAACGACTGGCGATATCTTTTGAACCTATGAAGGGATTACACTGAATTTGACATATATTGTGCAGAAACATGTTCTAAACAACATATTTCAACAGCAGAAACCAGCTTGATGAAATTCAAAAGTTATTTCCACTCCTAATCAAAAACCCTTCAACTCGGTGAGATAAGTACTTTTTGAACAAATGGCTATATCTTTTGAAATTGTGAAGGCATTACACTGAATTTGACATATAGTGTGCAGAATCATGTCCTAAACAACATATTTCAACAGCAGAAACCAGCTTGTAGAAATTCATTAGTTATTTCCACTCCTAATCAAAAACTCTTCAACTCGGTGAGATAAGTTCTTTTGGAACGACTGGCGATATCTTTTGAACCTATGAAGGGATTACACTGAATTTGACATATATTGTGCAAAAACATGTTCTAAACAACATATTTCAACAGCAGAAACCAGCTTGATGAAATTCAAAAGTTATTTCCACTCCTAATCAAAAACTCTTCAACTTGGTGAGATAAGCAATTTTTGAACGAATGGCTATATTTTTTGAACCTGTGATGGGATTACACTGAATTTGACATATATTGTGCAGAATCATGTCCTAAACAACATTTTCAACAGCAGAAACCAGCTTGATGAAATTCATTAGTTATTTCCACTCCGAATGAAAAATGCTTCAACTCGGTGAGATAAGCACTTTTTGATCGAATGGCTATATCTTTTGAACTTGTCACTGGATTATACTGAATTTGACATATTTTGTGCAGAATCTTGTCCTAAACAACATATTTCAACAGCAGAAACCAGCTTGATGAAATTCATTGGTAATTTCCACTCCGAATCAAAAACGCCTCAACTCGGTGAGATAAGTTCTTTTGGAACGACTGGCGATATCTTTTGAACCTATGAAGGGATTACACTGAATTGGACATAAATTGTGCAGAATCATGTTCTAAACAACATATTTCAACAGTAGAAACCAGCTTGATGAAATTCAAAAGTTATTTCCACTCCTAATCAAAAACGCCTCAACTCGGTGAGATAAGCACTTTTTGAACGAATGGCTATATCTTTTGAACTTGTGAAGGGATTACACTGAATTTGACATATATTGTGCAGAATCATGTCCTAAACAACATATTTCAACCGCAGAAACCAGCTTGATTAAATCAATTAGTTATTTCCACTCTCAATCAAAAACGCTTCAACCCGATAAGATAAGCAGTTTTTGAACGAATGGCTATGTCTTTTGAACCTGTAATGTGATTACACTAAATTTGACATATATTGTGCAGAATCATATCCTAAAAAACATATTTCAACAGCAGAAACCAGCTTGATGAAATTCATTGATTATTTCCACTCCGAATCCAAAAACGCATCAATTCGGTGAGATAAGTACTTTTTGAATGACTGGCGATATCTTTTGAACCTATGTAGGGATTACACTGAATTTGACATATATTGTGCAGAATCATGTCCTAAACAACATATTTCAACAGCAGAAACCAGCTTGATAATATCCATTAGTTATTTCCACTCCTAATCAAAAACGCTTCAACTCGGTCTCATAAGCACGTTTTGAAGGGATGGCTATATCCTTTCAACCTGTAATGGGCTCACAAGAATTTGACGTATATTGTGCAGAATCATGTCCTAAACAACATATTTCAACAGCAGAAACCAGCTTGATGAAATTCAATAGTTATTTCCACTCCTAATCAAAAACTCTTCAACTTGGTGAGATAAGCAATTTTTGAACGAATGGCTATATCTTTTGAACCTGTGATGGGATTTCACTGAATTTGACATATAGTGTGCAGAATCATGCCCTAAAGAACATATTTCAACAGCAGAAACCAGCTTGATGAAATTCAAAAGTTATTTCCACTCCTAATCAAAAACGCTTCAACTCGGTGAGATAAGTACTTTTTGAACGAATGGCGATATCTTTTGAACTTGTGAAGGGATTACACTGAATTTGAAATATATTGCCCAGAATCATGTCCTGAACAACAAATTTCAAGAGCAGAAACCAGCGTCATGAAATTCAAAAGTTATTTCCAATACTAATCAAAAACTCTTCAACTTGGTGAGATAAGCACTTTTTTCACGAATGGCTATATTTTTTGAACCTGTGATGAGATTTCACTGAAGTTGACATATATTGTGCAGAATCTTGTCCTAAACAACATATTTCAACAGCAGAAACCAGCTTGATGAAATTCATTAGTTATTTCCACTCCGAATCAAAAATGCTTCAACTCTGTGAGATAAGCACTTTTTGATCGAATGGCTATATCTTTTGAACTTGTCACTGGATTATACTGAATTTGACATATTTTGTGCAGAATCTTGTTCTAAACAGCATATTTCAACAGCGGGAACCAGCTTGATGAAATTCATTAGTTATTTCCACTCCTAATCAGAAACGTCTCAACTCGGTGAGATAAGCACTTTTTTCACGAATGGCTATATCTTTTGATCTTATCGCTGGATTACACTTAATTTGACATGTGTTTTGCAGAATCAAGTCCTTAACAACATATTTCAACAGCAGAAACCAGCTTAACGAAATCCATCAGTTATTTCCACTCCTAATCAAAAACGCTTCAACCCGATAAGATAAGCAGTTTTTGAACGAATGGCTATATCTTTTGAACCTGTGATGTGATTACACTAAATTTGACATATATTGTTCAAAATCATATCCTAAACAACATATTTCAACAGCAGAAACCAGCTTGATGAAATTCATTGGTTTTTTCCACTCAGAATCAAAAACGCCTCAACTCGGTGACATAAGTTCTTTTGGAATGACTGGCGATTTCTTTTGAACCTATGAAGGGATTACACTGAATTGGACATATATTGTGCAGAATCATGTTCTAAACAACATATTTCAACAGCAGAAACCAGCTTGATGAAATTCAAAAGTTATTTCCACTCCTAATCAAAAACGCTTCAACTCGGTGAGATAAGCACTTTTTGAACGAATGGCTATATCTTTTGAACCTGTGATGTGATTACACAAAATTTGACATATATTGTTCAAAATCATATCCTAAACAACATATTTCAACAGCATAAACCAGTTTGATGAAATTCATTGGTTATTTCCACTCAGAATCAAAAACGCCTCAACTCGGTGACATAAGTTCTTTTGGAATGACTGGCGATTTCTTTTGAACTTATGAAGGGATTACACTGAATTTGACATATATTGTGCAGAATCATGTCCTAAACAACATATTTCAACAGCAGAAACCAGCTTGATGAAATTCATTAGTTATTTCCACTCCTAATCACAAACGCCTCAACTCGGTGATATAAGTCCTTTTTGAACGAATGGCTATATCCTTTGAACCTGTAATGGGATCACACTGACTTTGACATATATTGTGCAGAATCATATCCTAAACAACATATTTCAACAGCAGAAACCAGCTAGATGAAATTCAAAAGTTATTTCCACTCCTAATCAAAAACGCTTCAACCCGGTGAGATAAGTACTTTTTGAACGAATGGCTATATCTTTTGAACCTGTGAAGGGATTACACTGACTTTGACATATATTGTCCAGAATCATGTCCTAAACAACAAATTTCAACAGCAGAAACCAGCTTGATGAAATTCATTAGTTACTTCCAATACTAATCAAAAACTCTTCAACTTGGTGAGATAAGCAATTTTTGAACGAATGGCTATATTTTTTGAACCTGTGATGGATTCAACTGAATTTGATATATATTGTGCAGAATCTTGTCCTAAAAAACATATTTCAACAGCAGAAACCAGCTTGATGAAATTCATTAGTTATTTCCACTCCGAATCAAAAACGCTTCAACTCGGTGAGATAAGCACTTTTTTCACGAATGGCTATATCTTTTGATCTTATCGCTGGATTACACTGAATTTGACATGTGTTTTACAGAATCATGTCCTAAATAACATATTTCAACAGCAGAAACCAGCTTTACGAAATCCATCAGTTATTTCCACTCTCAATCAAAAACGCTTCAACCCGATAAGATAAGCAGTTTTTGAACGAATGGCTATGTCTTTTGAACTTGTGAAGGGATTACACTGAATTTGACATATATTGTGCAGAATCATGTCCTAAACAACATATTTCAACAGCAGAAACCAGCTTGTAGAAATTCATTAGTTATTTCCACTCCTAATCAAAAACTCTTCAACTCGGTGAGATAAGTTCTTTTGGAACGACTGGCGATATCTTTTGAACCTATGAAGGGATTACACTGAATTTGACATATATTGTGCAAAAACATGTTCTAAACAACATATTTCAACAGCAGAAACCAGCTTGATGAAATTCAAAAGTTATTTCCACTCCTAATCAAAAACTCTTCAACTTGGTGAGATAAGCAATTTTTGAACGAATGGCTATATTTTTTGAACCTGTGATGGGATTACACTGAATTTGACATATATTGTGCAGAATCATGTCCTAAACAACAAATTTCAAGAGCAGAAACCAGCTTGATGAAATTCATTAGTTATTTCCACTCCGAATGAAAAATGCTTCAACTCGGTGAGATAAGTTCTTTTGGAACGACTGGCGATTTCTTTTTAACCTATGAAGGGATTACACTGAATTGGACATAAATTGTGCAGAATCATGTTCTAAACAACATATTTCAACAGTAGAAACCAGCTTGATGAAATTCAAAAGTTATTTCCACTCCTAATCAAAAACGCCTCAACTCAGTGAGATAAGCACTTTTTGAACGAATGGCTATATCTTTTGAACTTGTGAAGGGATTACACTGAATTTGACATATATTGTGCAGAATCATATCCTAAACAACATATTTCAGCAGCAGAAACCAGCTTGATGAAATTCATTAGTTATTTCCACTCCTAAACAAAAATGCTTCAACTCGGTGAGATAAGCACTTTTTGATAGAATGGCTATATCTTTTGAACTTGTGAAGGGATTACACTGAATTTGACATATATTGTGAAGAATCCTGTCCTAAACAACATATTTCAACAGTAGAAATCTACTTGATGAAATTCATTAGTTATTGCCACTCCTAATCAAAATTGCTTCAACTCGGTGAGATAAGCACTTTTTGCACGAATGGCTATATCTTTTGATCTTGTCGCTGGATTACACTGAATTTGACATGTGTTCTGCAGAATCATGTCCTAAACAACATATTTCAACCGCAGAAACCAGCTTGATTAAATCAATTAGTTATTTCCACTCTCAATCAAAAACGCTTCAACCCGATAAGATAAGCAGTTTTTGAACGAATGGCTATGTCTTTTGAACCTGTAATGTGATTACACTAAATTTGACATATATTGTGCAGAATCATATCCTAAAAAACATATTTCAACAGCAGAAACCAGCTTGATGAAATTCATTGATTATTTCCACTCCGAATCCAAAAACGCATCAATTCGGTGAGATAAGTACTTTTTGAATGACTGGCGATATCTTTTGAACCTATGTAGGGATTACACTGAATTTGACATATATTGTGCAGAACCATGTCCTAAACAACATATTTCAACAGCAGAAACCAGCGTGATGAAATTCAAAAGTTATTTCCACTCCTAATCAAAAACGCTTCAACTCGGTGAGATAAGTACTTTTTGAACGAATGGCTATATCTTTTGAACTTGTGAAGGGATTACAATTAATTTGACATATATTGTGCAGAATTATGTCATAAACAACATATTTCAACAGCAGAAACCAGCTTGATAATATCCATTAGTTATTTCCACTCCTAATCAAAAACGCTTCAACTCGGTCTCATAAGCACGTTTTGAACGGATGGCTATATCCTTTCAACCTGTAATGGGCTCACAAGAATTTGACGTATATTGTGCAGAATCATGTCCTAAACAACATATTTCAACAGCAGAAACCAGCTTGATGAAATTCAATAGTTATTTCCACTCCTAATCAAAAACTCTTCAACTTGGTGAGATAAGCAATTTTTGAACGAATGGCTATATCTTTTGAACCTGTGATGGGATTTCACTGAATTTGACATATAGTGTGCAGAATCATGCCCTAAAGAACATATTTCAACAGCAGAAACCAGCTTGATGAAATTCAAAAGTTATTTCCACTCCTAATCAAAAACGCTTCAACTCGGTGAGATAAGTACTTTTTGAACGAATGGCGATATCTTTTGAACTTGTGAAGGGATTACACTGAATTTGAAATATATTGCCCAGAATCATGTCCTGAACAACAAATTTCAAGAGCAGAAACCAGCGTGATGAAATTCAAAAGTTATTTCCAATACTAATCAAAAACTCTTCAACTTGGTGAGATAAGCACTTTTTTCACGAATGGCTATATTTTTTGAACCTGTGATGAGATTTCACTGAAGTTGACATATATTGTGCAGAATCTTGTCCTAAACAACATATTTCAACAGCAGAAACCAGCTTGATGAAATTCATTAGTTATTTCCACTCCGAATCAAAAATGCTTCAACTCGGTGAGATAAGCACTTTTTGATCGAATGGCTATATCTTTTGAACTTGTCACTGGATTATACTGAATTTGACATATTTTGTGCAGAATCTTGTTCTAAACAGCATATTTCAACAGCGGGAACCAGCTTGATGAAATTCATTAGTTATTTCCACTCCTAATCAGAAACGTCTCAACTCGGTGAGATAAGCACTTTTTTCACGAATGGCTATATCTTTTGATCTTATCGCTGGATTACACTTAATTTGACATGTGTTTTGCAGAATCAAGTCCTTAACAACATATTTCAACAGCAGAAACCAGCTTAACGAAATCCATCAGTTATTTCCACTCCTAATCAAAAACGCTTCAACCCGATAAGATAAGCAGTTTTTGAACGAATGGCTATATCTTTTGAACCTGTGATGTGATTACACTAAATTTGACATATATTGTTCAAAATCATATCCTAAACAACATATTTCAACAGCAGAAACCAGCTTGATGAAATTCATTGGTTTTTTCCACTCAGAATCAAAAACGCCTCAACTCGGTGACATAAGTTCTTTTGGAATGACTGGCGATTTCTTTTGAACCTATGAAGGGATTACACTGAATTGGACATATATTGTGCAGAATCATGTTCTAAACAACATATTTCAACAGCAGAAACCAGCTTGATGAAATTCAAAAGTTATTTCCACTCCTAATCAAAAACGCTTCAACTCGGTGAGATAAGCACTTTTTGAACGAATGGCTATATCTTTTGAACCTGTGATGTGATTACACTAAATTTGACATATATTGTTCAAAATCATATCCTAAACAACATATTTCAACAGCATAAACCAGTTTGATGAAATTCATTGGTTATTTCCACTCAGAATCAAAAACGCCTCAACTCGGTGACATAAGTTCTTTTGGAATGACTGGCGATTTCTTTTGAACTTATGAAGGGATTACACTGAATTTGACATATATTGTGCAGAATCATGTCCTAAACAACATATTTCAACAGCAGAAACCAGCTTGATGAAATTCATTAGTTATTTCCACTCCTAATCACAAACGCCTCAACTCGGTGATATAAGTCCTTTTTGAACGAATGGCTATATCTTTTGAACCTGTAATGGGATCACACTGACTTTGACATATATTGTGCAGAATCATATCCTAAACAACATATTTCAACAGCAGAAACCAGCTAGATGAAATTCAAAAGTTATTTCCACTCCTAATCAAAAACGCTTCAACCCGGTGAGATAAGTACTTTTTGAACGAATGGCTATATCTTTTGAACCTGTGAAGGGATTACACTGACTTTGACATATATTGTCCAGAATCATGTCCTAAACAACAAATTTCAACAGCAGAAACCAGCTTGATGAAATTCATTAGTTACTTCCAATACTAATCAAAAACTCTTCAACTTGGTGAGATAAGCAATTTTTGAACGAATGGCTATATTTTTTGAACCTGTGATGGATTTAACTGAATTTGACATATATTGTGCAGAATCTTGTCCTAAAAAACATATTTCAACAGCAGAAACCAGCTTGATGAAATTCATTAGTTATTTCCACTCCGAATCAAAAACGCTTCAACTCGGTGAGATAAGCACTTTTTTCACGAATGGCTATATCTTTTGATCTTATCGCTGGATTACACTGAATTTGACATGTGTTTTGCAGAATCATGTCCTAAATAACATATTTCAACAGCAGAAACCAGCTTTACGAAATCCATCAGTTATTTCCACTCTCAATCAAAAACGCTTCAACCCGATAAGATAAGCAGTTTTTGAACGAATGGCTATGTCTTTTGAACTTGTGAAGGGATTACACTGAATTTGACATATATTGTGCAGAATCATGTCCTAAACAACATATTTCAACAGCAGAAACCAGCTTGATGAAATTCATTAGTTATTTCCACTCCTGATCAAAAACGCTTCAACTCGGTGAGATAAGTCCTTTTTGAACGAATGGCTATATCCTTTGAACCTGTAATGGGATCACACTGACTTTGACATATATTGTGCAGAATCATATCCTAAACAACATATTTCAGCAGCAGAAACCAGCTTGATGAAATTCATTAGTTATTTCCACTCCTAATCAAAAATGCTTCAACTCGGTGAGATAAGTACTTTTTGAACGAATGGCTATATCTTTTGAACTTGTGAAGGGATTACACTGAATTTGACATATATTGTGCAGAATCCTGTCCTAAACAACATATTTCAACAGTAGAAATCTACTTGATGAAATTCATTAGTTATTGCCACTCCTAATCAAAATTGCTTCAACTCGGTGAGTTAAGCACTTTTTGCACGAATGGCTATATCTTTTGATCTTGTCGCTGGATTACACTGAATTTGACATGTGTTCTGCAGAATCATGTCCTAAACAACATATTTCAACAGCAGAAACCAGCTTGATTAAATCCATTAGTTATTTCCACTCTCAATCAAAAACGCTTCAACCCGATAAGATAAGCAGTTTTTGAACGAATGGCTATGTCTTTTGAACTTGTGAAGGGATTAGACTGAATTTGACATATATTGTGCAGAATCATGTCCTAAACAACATATTTCAACAGCAGAAACCAGCTTGATGAAATTCATTAGTTATTTCCACTCCTAATCAAAAACGCTTCAACTTGGTGAGATAAGTCCTTTTTGAACGAATGGCTATATCCTTTGAACCTGTAATGGGATCACACTGACTTTGACATATATTGTGCAGAATCATATCCTAAACAACATATTTCAACAGCAGAAACCAGCTAGATGAAATTCAAAAGTTATTTCCACTCCTAATCAAAAACGCTTCAACCCGGTGAGATAAGTACTTTTTGAACGAATGGCTATATCTTTTGAACCTGTGAAGGGATTACACTGACTTTGACATATATTGTCCAGAATCATGTCCTAAACAACAAATTTCAACAGCAGAAACCAGCTTGATGAAATTCATTAGTTACTTCCAATACTAATCAAAAACTCTTCAACTTGGTGAGATAAGCAATTTTTGAACGAATGGCTATATTTTTTGAACCTGTGATGGATTTAACTGAATTTGACATATATTGTGCAGAATCTTGTCCTAAAAAACATATTTCAACAGCAGAAACCAGCTTGATGAAATTCATTAGTTATTTCCACTCCGAATCAAAAACGCTTCAACTCGGTGAGATAAGCACTTTTTTCACGAATGGCTATATCTTTTGATCTTATCGCTGGATTACACTGAATTTGACATGTGTTTTGCAGAATCATGTCCTAAATAACATATTTCAACAGCAGAAACCAGCTTTACGAAATCCATCAGTTATTTCCACTCTCAATCAAAAACGCTTCAACCCGATAAGATAAGCAGTTTTTGAACGAATGGCTATGTCTTTTGAACTTGTGAAGGGATTACACTGAATTTGACATATATTGTGCAGAATCATGTCCTAAACAACATATTTCAACAGCAGAAACCAGCTTGATGAAATTCATTAGTTATTTCCACTCCTGATCAAAAACGCTTCAACTCGGTGAGATAAGTCCTTTTTGAACGAATGGCTATATCCTTTGAACCTGTAATGGGATCACACTGACTTTGACATATATTGTGCAGAATCATATCCTAAACAACATATTTCAGCAGCAGAAACCAGCTTGATGAAATTCATTAGTTATTTCCACTCCTAATCAAAAATGCTTCAACTCGGTGAGATAAGTACTTTTTGAACGAATGGCTATATCTTTTGAACTTGTGAAGGGATTACACTGAATTTGACATATATTGTGCAGAATCCTGTCCTAAACAACATATTTCAACAGTAGAAATCTACTTGATGAAATTCATTAGTTATTGCCACTCCTAATCAAAATTGCTTCAACTCGGTGAGTTAAGCACTTTTTGCACGAATGGCTATATCTTTTGATCTTGTCGCTGGATTACACTGAATTTGACATGTGTTCTGCAGAATCATGTCCTAAACAACATATTTCAACAGCAGAAACCAGCTTGATTAAATCCATTAGTTATTTCCACTCTCAATCAAAAACGCTTCAACCCGATAAGATAAGCAGTTTTTGAACGAATGGCTATGTCTTTTGAACTTGTGAAGGGATTACACTGAATTTGACATATATTGTGCAGAATCATGTCCTAAACAACATATTTCAACAGCAGAAACCAGCTTGATGAAATTCATTAGTTATTTCCACTCCTAATCAAAAACGCTTCAACTTGGTGAGATAAGTCCTTTTTGAACGAATGGCTATATCCTTTGAACCTGTAATGGGATCACACTGACTTTGACATATATTGTGCAGAATCATATCCTAAACAACATATTTCAGCAGCAGAAACCAGCTTGATGAAATTCATTAGTTATTTCCACTCCTAATCAAAAATGCTTCAACTCGGTGAGATAAGTACTTTTTGAACGAATGGCTATATCTTTTGAACCTGTGAAGGGATTACACTGAATTTGACATATATTGTCCAGAATCATGTCCTAAACAACAAATTTCAACCGCAGAAACCAGCTTGATGAAATTCATTATTTATTTCCAATACTAATCAAAAACTCTTCAACTTGGTGAGATAAGCAATTTTTGAACGAATGGCTATATTTTTTGAACCTGTGATGGATTTAACTGAATTTGACATATATTGTGCTGAATCTTGTCCTAAAAAACATATTTCAACAGCAGAAACCAGCTTGATGAAATTCATTAGTTATTTCCACTCCGAATCAAAAACGCTTCAACTCGGTGAGATAAGCACTTTTTTCACGAATGGGTATATCTTTTGATCTTATCGCTGGATTACACTGAATTTGACATGTGTTTTGCAGAATCATGTCCTAAACAACATATTTCAACAGCAGAAACCAGCTTTACGAAATCCATCAGTTATTTCCACTCTCAATCAAAAACGCTTCAACCCGATAAGATAAGCAGTTTTTGAACGAATGGCTATGTCTTTTGAACTTGTGAAGGGATTACAATGAATTTGACATATATTGTGCAGAATCATATCCTAAACAACATATTTCAGCAGCAGAAACCAGCTTGATGAAATTCATTAGTTATTTCCACTCCTAATCAAAAATGCTTCAACTCGGTGAGATAAACACTTTTTGAACGAATGGCTATATCTTTTGAACTTGTGAAGGGATTACACTGAATTTGACATATATTGTGCAGAATCCTGTCCTAAACAACATATTTCAACAGTAGAAATCTACTTGATGAAATTCATTAGTTATTGCCACTCCTAATCAAAATTGCTTCAACTCGGTGAGATAAGCACTTTTTGCACGAATGGCTATATCTTTTGATCTTGTCGCTGGATTACACTGAATTTGACATGTGTTCTGCAGAATCATGTCCTAAACAACATATTTCAACAGCAGAAACCAGCTTGATTAAATCCATTAGTTATTTCCACTCTCAATCAAAAACGCTTCAACCCGATAAGATAAGCAGTTTTTGAACGAATGGCTACGTCTTTTGAACTTGTGAAGGGATTACACTGAATTTGACATATATTGTGCAGAATCATATCCTAAACAACATATTTCAGCAGCAGAAACCAGCTTGATGGAATTCATTAGTTATTTCCACTCCTAATCAAAAACGCTTCAACTCGGTGAGATAAGTCCTTTTTGAACGAATGGCTATATCCTTTGAACCTGTAATGGGATCACACTGACTATGACATATATTGTGCAGAATCATATCCTAAACAACATATTTCAGCAGCAGAAACCAGCTTGATGAAATTCATTAGTTATTTCCACTCCTAATCAAAAATGCTTCAACTCGGTGAGATAAGCAGTTTTTGAACGAATGGCTATATCTTTTGAACTTGTGAAGGGATTACACTGAATTTGACATATATTGTGCAGAATCCTGTCCTAAAGAACATATTTCAACAGTAGAAATCTACTTGATGAAATTCATTAGTTATTGCCACTCTTAATCACAATTGCTTCAACTCGGTGAGATAAGCACTTTTTGCACGAATGGCTATATCTTTTGATCTTCTCGCTGGATTACACTGAATTTGACATGTGTTCTGCAGAATCATGTCCTAAACAACATATTTCAACAGCAGAAACCAGCTTGATTAAATCCATTAGTTATTTCCACTCTCAATCAAAAACGCTTCAACCCGATAAGATAAGCAGTTTTTGAACGAATGGCTATGTCTTTTGAACTTGTGAAGGGATTACACTGAATTTGACATATATTGTGCAGAATCATATCCTAAACAACATATTTCAGCAGCAGAAACCAGCTTGATGGAATTCATTAGTTATTTCCACTCCTAAACAAAAACGCTTCAACTCGGTGAGATAAGCACTTTTTGAACGAATGGCTATGTCTTTTGAACCTGTAATGTGATTACACTAAATTTGACATATATTGTGCAGAATCATATCCTAAAAAACATATTTCAACAGCAGAAACCAGCTTGATGAAATTCATTGATTATTTCCACTCCGAATCCAAAAACGCATCAATTCGGTGAGATAAGTACTTTTTGAACGACTGGCGATATCTTTTGAACCTATGAAGGGATTACACTGAATTTGACATATATTGTGCAGAATCATGTCCTAAACAACATATTTCAACAGCAGAAACCAGCGTGATGAAATTCAAAAGTTATTTCCACTCCTAATCAAAAACGCTTCAACTCGGTGAGATAAGTACTTTTTGAACGAATGGCTATATCTTTTGAACTTGTGAAGGGATTACACTTAATTTGACATATATTGTGCAGAATTATGTCATAAACAACATATTTCAACAGCAGAAACCAGCTTGATAATATCCATTAGTTATTTCCACTCCTAATCAAAAACGCTTCAACTCGGTATCATAAGCACGTTTTGAACGGATGGCTATATCCTTTCAACCTGTAATGGGCTCACAAGAATTTGACGTATATTGTGTAGAATCATGTCCTAAACAACATATTTCAACAGCAGAAACCAGCTTGATGAAATTCAATAGTTATTTCCGCTCCTAATCAAAAACTCTTCAACTTGGTGAGATAAGCAATTTTTGAACGAATGGCTATATCTTTTGAACCTGTGATGGGATTTCACTGAATTTGACATATAGTGTGCAGAATCATGTCCTAAAGAACATATTTCAACAGCAGAAACCAGCTTGATGAAATTCAAAAGTTATTTCCACTCCTAATCAAAAACGCTTCAACTCGGTGAGATAAGCACTTTTTGAACAAATGGCTATATCTTTTGAACTTGTGAAGGGATTACACTGAATTTGACATATATTGTGCAGAATCCTGTCCTAAACAACATATTTCAACAGTAGAAATCTACTTGATGAAATTCATTAGTTATTGCCACTCCTAATCAAAATTGCTTCAACTCGGTGAGATAAGCACTTTTTGCACGAATGGCTATATCTTTTGATCTTGTCGCTGGATTACACTGAATTTGACATGTGTTCTGCAGAATCATGTCCTAAACAACATATTTCAACAGCAGAAACCAGCTTGATTAAATCCATTAGTTATTTCCACTCTCAATCAAAAACGCTTCAACCCGATAAGATAAGCAGTTTTTGAACGAATGGCTATGTCTTTTGAACCTGTAATGTGATTACACTAAATTTGACATATATTGTGCAGAATCATATCCTAAAAAACATATTTCAACAGCAGAAACCAGCTTGATGAAATTCATTGATTATTTCCACTCCGAATCCAAAAACGCATCAACTCGGTGAGATAAGTACTTTTTGAACGACTGGCGATATCTTTTGAACCTATGAAGGGATTACACTGAATTTGACATATATTGTGCAGAATCATGTCCTAAACAACTTATTTCAACAGCAGAAACCAGCGTGATGAAATTCAAAAGTTATTTCCACTCCTAATCAAAAACGCTTCAACTCGGTGAGATAAGTACTTTTTGAACGAATGGCGATATCCTTTGAACTTGTGAAGGGATTACACTGAATTTGAAATATATTGTCCAGAATCATGTCCTGAACAACAAATTTCAAGAGCAGTAACCAGCGTGATGAAATTCAAAAGTTATTTCCAATACTAATCAAAAACTCTTCAACTTGGTGAGATAAGCAATTTTTGAACGAATGGCTATATTTTTTGAACCTGTGATGGGATTTCACTGAAGTTGACATATATTGTGCAGAATCTTGTCCTAAACAACATATTTCAACAGCAGAAACCAGCTTGATGAAATTCATTAGTTATTTCCACTCCGAATCAAAAATGCTTCAACTCGGTGAGATAAGCACTTTTTGATCGAATGGCTATATCTTTTGAACTTGTCACTGGATTATACTGAATTTGACATATTTTGTGCAGAATCTTGTTCTAAACAGCATATTTCAACAGCGGGAACCAGCTTGATGAAATTCATTAGTTATTTCCACTCCTAATCAGAAACGTCTCAACTCGGTGAGATAAGCACTTTTTTCACGAATGGCTATATCTTTTGATCTTATCGCTGGATTACACTTAATTTGACATGTGTTTTGCAGAATCAAGTCCTTAACAACATATTTCAACAGCAGAAACCAGCTTAACGAAATCCATCAGTTATTTCCACTCCTAATCAAAAACGCTTCAACCCGATAAGATAAGCAATTTTTGAACGAATGGCTATATTTTTTGAACCTGTGATGGGATTTCACTGAAGTTGACATATATTGTGCAGAATCAAGTCCTTAACAACATATTTCAACAGCAGAAACCAGCTTAACGAAATCCATCAGTTATTTCCACTCCTAATCAAAAACGCTTCAACCTGATAAGATAAGCAGTTTTTGAACGAATGGCTATATCTTTTGAACTTGTGATGTGATTACACTAAATTTGACATATATTGTTCAAAATCATATCCTAAACAACATATTTCAACAGCAGAAACCAGCTTGATGAAATTCATTGGTTTTTTCCACTCAGAATCAAAAACGCCTCAACTCGGTGACATAAGTTCTTTTGGAATGACTGGCGATTTCTTTTGAACCTATGAAGGGATTACACTGAATTGGACATATATTGTGCAGAATCATGTTCTAAACAACATATTTCAACAGCAGAAACCAGCTTGATGAAATTCAAAAGTTATTTCCACTCCTAATCAAAAACGCTTCAACTCGGTGAGATAAGCACTTTTTGAACGAATGGCTATATCTTTTGAACCTGTGATGTGATTACACTAAATTTGACATATATTGTTCAAAATCATATCCTAAACAACATATTTCAACAGCATAAACCAGTTTGATGAAATTCATTGGTTATTTCCACTCAGAATCAAAAACGCCTCAACTCGGTGACATAAGTTCTTTTGGAATGACTGGCGATTTCTTTTGAACCTATGAAGGGATTACATTGAATTTGACATATATTGTGCAGAATCATGTCCTAAACAACATATTTCAACAGCAGAAACCAGCTTGATGAAATTCATTAGTTATTTCCACTCCTAATCACAAACGCCTCAACTCGGTGATATAAGTCCTTTTTGAACGAATGGCTATATCCTTTGAACCTGTAATGGGATCACACTGACTTTGACATATATTGTGCAGAATCATATCCTAAACAACATATTTCAACAGCAGAAACCAGCTAGATGAAATTCAAAAGTTATTTCCACTCCGAATCAAAAACGCTTCAACTCGGTGAGATAAGCACTTTTTTCACGAATGGCTATATCTTTTGATCTTATCGCTGGATTACACTGAATTTGACATGTGTTTTGCAGAATCATGTCCTAAACAACATATTTCAACAGCAGAAACCAGCTTTACGAAATCCATCAGTTATTTCCACTCTCAATCAAAAACGCTTCAACCCGATAAGATAAGCAGTTTTTGAACGAATGGCTATGTCTTTTGAACTTGTGAAGGGATTACACTGAATTTGACATATATTGTGCAGAATCATATCCTAAACAACATATTTCAGCAGCAGAAACCAGCTTGATGAAATTCATTAGTTATTTCCACTCCTAATCAAAAATGCTTCAACTCGGTGAGATAAGCACTTTTTGAACGAATGGCTATATCTTTTGAACTTGTGAAGGGATTACACTGAATTTGACATATATTGTGCAGAATCCTGTCCTAAACAACATATTTCAACAGTAGAAATCTACTTGATGAAATTCATTAGTTATTGCCACTCCTAATCAAAATTGCTTCAACTCGGTGAGATAAGCACTTTTTGCACGAATGGCTATATCTTTTGATCTTCTCGCTGGATTACACTGAATTTGACATATGTTCTGCAGAATCATGTCCTAAACAACATATTTCAACAGCAGAAACCAGCTTGATTAAATCCATTAGTTATTTCCACTCTCAATCAAAAACGCTTCAACCCGATAAGATAAGCAGTTTTTGAACGAATGGCTATGTCTTTTGAACCTGTAATGTGATTACACTAAATTTGACATATATTGTGCAGAATCATATCCTAAAAAACATATTTCAACAGCAGAAACCAGCTTGATGAAATTCATTGATTATTTCCACTCCGAATCCAAAAACGCATCAACTCGGTGAGATAAGTACTTTTTGAACGACTGGCGATATCTTTTGAACCTATGAAGGGATTACACTGAATTTGACATATATTGTGCAGAATCATGTCCTAAACAACTTATTTCAACAGCAGAAACCAGCGTGATGAAATTCAAAAGTTATTTCCACTCCTAATCAAAAACGCTTCAACTCGGTGAGATAAGTACTTTTTGAACGAATGGCGATATCCTTTGAACTTGTGAAGGGATTACACTGAATTTGAAATATATTGTCCAGAATCATGTCCTGAACAACAAATTTCAAGAGCAGTAACCAGCGTGATGAAATTCAAAAGTTATTTCCAATACTAATCAAAAACTCTTCAACTTGGTGAGATAAGCAATTTTTGAACGAATGGCTATATTTTTTGAACCTGTGATGGGATTTCACTGAAGTTGACATATATTGTGCAGAATCTTGTCCTAAACAACATATTTCAACAGCAGAAACCAGCTTGATGAAATTCATTAGTTATTTCCACTCCGAATCAAAAATGCTTCAACTCGGTGAGATAAGCACTTTTTGATCGAATGGCTATATCTTTTGAACTTGTCACTGGATTATACTGAATTGGACATATTTTGTGCAGAATCTTGTTCTAAACAGCATATTTCAACAGCGGGAACCAGCTTGATGAAATTCATTAGTTATTTCCACTCCTAGTCAGAAACGTCTCAACTCGGTGAGATAAGCACTTTTTTCACGAATGGCTATATCTTTTGATCTTATCGCTGGATTACACTTAATTTGACATGTGTTTTGCAGAATCAAGTCCTTAACAACATATTTCAACAGCAGAAACCAGCTTAACGAAATCCATCAGTTATTTCCACTCCTAATCAAAAACGCTTCAACCCGATAAGATAAGCAGTTTTTGAACGAATGGCTATATCTTTTGAACCGGTGATGTGATTACACTAAATTTGACATATATTGTTCAAAATCATATCCTAAACAACATATATCAACAGCAGAAACCAGCTTGATGAAATTCATTGATTATTTCCACTCAGAATCAAAAACGCCTCAACTCGGTGACATAAGTTCTTTTGGAATGACTGGCAATTTCTTTTGAACCTATGAAGGGATTACACTGAATTGGACATATATTGTGCAGAATCATGTTCTAAACAACATATTTCAACAGCAGAAACCAGCTTGATGAAATTCAAAAGTTATTTCCACTCCTAATCAAAAACGCTTCAACTCGGTGAGATAAGCACTTTTTGAACGAATGGCTATATCTTTTGAACCTGTGATGTGATTACACTTAATTTGACATATATTGTTCAAAATCATATCCTAAACAACATATTTCAACAGCATAAACCAGTTTGATGAAATTCAATGGTTATTTCCACTCAGAATCAAAAACGCCTCAACTCGGTGACATAAGTTCTTTTGGAATGACTGGCGATTTCTTTTGAACCTATGAAGGGATTACACTTAATTTGACATATATTGTGCAGAATCATGTCCTAAACAACATATATCAACAGCAGAAACCAGCTTGATGAAATTCATTGATTATTTCCACTCAGAATCAAAAACGCCTCAACTTGGTGACATAAGTTCTTTTGGAATGACTGGCAATTTCTTTTGAACCTATGAAGGGATTACACTGAATTGGACATATATTGTGCAGAATCATGTTCTAAACAACATATTTCAACAGCAGAAACCAGCTTGATGAAATTCAAAAGTTATTTCCACTCCTAATCAAAAACGCTTCAACTCGGTGAGATAAGCACTTTTTGAACGAATGGCTATATCTTTTGAACCTGTGATGTGATTACACTAAATTTGACATATATTGTTCAAAATCATATCCTAAACAACATATTTCAACAGCATAAACCAGTTTGATGAAATTCATTGGTTATTTCCACTCAGAATCAAAAACGCCTCAACTCGGTGACATAAGTTCTTTTGGAATGACTGGCGATTTCTTTTGAACCTATGAAGGGATTACACTTAATTTGACATATATTGTGCAGAATCATGTCCTAAACAACATATTTCAAAAGCAGAAACCAGCTTGATGAAATTCATTAGTTATTTCCACTCCTAATCACAAACGCCTCAACTCGGTGAGATAAGTCCTTTTTGAACGAATGGCTATATCCTTTGAACCTGTAATGGGATCACACTGACTTTGACATATATTGTGCAGAATCATATCCTAAACAACATATTTCAACAGCAGAAACCAGCTAGATGAAATTCAAAAGTTATTTCCACTCCTAATCAAAAACGCTTCAACTCGGTGAGATAAGTACTTTTTGAACGAATGGCTATATCTTTTGAACCTGTGAAGGGATTACACTGAATTTGACATATATTGTCCAGAATCATGTCCTAAACAACAAATTTCAACCGCAGAAACCAGCTTGATGAAATTCATTATTTATTTCCAATACTAATCAAAAACTCTTCAACTTGGTGAGATAAGCAATTTTTGAACGAATGGCTATATTTTTTGAACCTGTGATGGATTTAACTGAATTTGACATATATTGTGCTGAATCTTGTCCTAAAAAACATATTTCAACAGCAGAAACCAGCTTGATGAAATTCATTAGTTATTTCCACTCCGAATCAAAAACGCTTCAACTCGGTGAGATAAGCACTTTTTTCACGAATGGGTATATCTTTTGATCTTATCGCTGGATTACACTGAATTTGACATGTGTTTTGCAGAATCATGTCCTAAACAACATATTTCAACAGCAGAAACCAGCTTTACGAAATCCATCAGTTATTTCCACTCTCAATCAAAAACGCTTCAACCCGATAAGATAAGCAGTTTTTGAACGAATGGCTATGTCTTTTGAACTTGTGAAGGGATTACACTGAATTTGACATATATTGTGCAGAATCATATCCTAAACAACATATTTCAGCAGCAGAAACCAGCTTGATGAAATTCATTAGTTATTTCCACTCCTAATCAAAAATGCTTCAACTCGGTGAGATAAACACTTTTTGAACGAATGGCTATATCTTTTGAACTTGTGAAGGGATTACACTGAATTTGACATATATTGTGCAGAATCCTGTCCTAAACAACATATTTCAACAGTAGAAATCTACTTGATGAAATTCATTAGTTATTGCCACTCCTAATCAAAATTGCTTCAACTCGGTGAGATAAGCACTTTTTGCACGAATGGCTATATCTTTTGATCTTGTCGCTGGATTACACTGAATTTGACATGTGTTCTGCAGAATCATGTCCTAAACAACATATTTCAACAGCAGAAACCAGCTTGATTAAATCCATTAGTTATTTCCACTCTCAATCAAAAACGCTTCAACCCGATAAGATAAGCAGTTTTTGAACGAATGGCTATGTCTTTTGAACCTGTAATGTGATTACACTAAATTTGACATATATTGTGCAGAATCATATCCTAAAAAACATATTTCAACAGCAGAAACCAGCTTGATGAAATTCATTGATTATTTCCACTCCGAATCCAAAAAGGCATCAACTCGGTGAGATAAGTACTTTTTGAACGACTGGCGATATCTTTTGAACCTATGAAGGGATTACACTGAATTTGACATATATTGTGCAGAATCATGTCCTAAACAACATATATCAACAGCAGAAACCAGCTTGATGAAATTCAATAGTTATTTCCGCTCCTAATCAAAAACTCTTCAACTTGGTAAGATAAGCAATTTTTGAACGAATGGCTATATCTTTTGAACCTGTGATGGGATTTCACTGAATTTGACATATAGTGTGCAGAATCATGTCCTAAACAACAAATTTCACGAGCAGAAACCAGCGTGATGAAATTCAAAAGTTATTTCCAATACTAATCAAAAACTCTTCAACTTGGTCAGATAAGCAATTTTTGAACGAATGGCTATATTTTTTGAACCTGTGATGGGATTTCACTGAAGTTGACATATATTGTGCAGAATCTTGTCCTAAACAACATATTTCAACAGCAGAAACCAGCTTGATGAAATTCATTAGTTATTTCCACTCCGAATCAAAAATGCTTCAACTCGGTGGGATAAGCACTTTTTGATCGAATGGCTATATCTTTTGAACTTGTCACTGGATTATACTGAATTGGACATATTTTGTGCAGAATCTTGTTCTAAACAGCATATTTCAACAGCGGGAACCAGCTTGATGAAATTCATTAGTTATTTCCACTCCTAATCAGAAACGTCTCAACTCGGTGAGATAAGCACTTTTTTCACGAATGGCTATATCTTTTGATCTTATCGCTGGATTACACTTAATTTGACATGTGTTTTGCAGAATCAAGTCCTTAACAACATATTTCAACAGCAGAAACCAGCTTAACGAAATCCATCAGTTATTTCCACTCCTAATCAAAAACGCTTCAACCCGATAAGATAAGCAATTTTTGAACGAATGGCTATATCTTTTGAACCTGTGATGTGATTACACTAAATTTGACATATATTGTTCAAAATCATATCCTAAACAACATATTTCAACAGCAGAAACCAGCTTGATGAAATTCATTGGTTATTTCCACTCAGAATCAAAAACGCCTCAACTCGGTGACATAAGTTCTTTTGGAATGACTGGCGATTTCTTTTGAACCTGTGAAGGGATTACACTGAATTTGACATATATTGTCCAGAATCATGTCCTAAACAACAAATTTCAACCGCAGAAACCAGCTTGATGAAATTCATTATTTATTTCCAATACTAATCAAAAACGCTTCAACTCGGTGAGATAAGCACTTTTTGAACGAATGGCTATATCTTTTGAACCTGTGATGTGATTACACTAAATTTGACATATATTGTTCAAAATCATATCCTAAACAACATATTTCAACAGCAGAAACCAGCTTGATGAAATTCATTTGTTATTTCCACTCAGAATCAAAAACGCCTCAACTCGGTGACATAAGTTCTTTTGGAATGACTGGCGATTTCTTTTGAACCTATGAAGGGATTACACTGAATTGGACATATATTGTGCAGAATCATGTTCTAAACAACATATTTCAACAGCAGAAACCAGCTTGATGAAATTCAAAAGTTATTTCCACTCCTAATCAAAAACGCTCCAACTCGGTGAGATAAGCACTTTTTGAACGAATGGCTATATCTTTTGAACTTGTCACTGGATTATACTGAATTTGACATATTTTGTGCAGAATCTTGTTCTAAACAGCATATTTCAACAGCGGGAACCAGCTTGATGAAATTCATTAGTTATTTCCACTCCTAATCAGAAACGTCTCAACTCAATGAGATAAGCACTTTTTTCACGAATGGCTATATCTTTTGATCTTATCGCTGGATTACACTTAATTTGACATGTGTTTTGCAGAATCAAGTCCTTAACAACATATTTCAACAGCAGAAACCAGCTTAACGAAATCCATCAGTTATTTCCACTCCTAATCAAAAACGCTTCAACCCGATAAGATAAGCAGTTTTTGAACGAATGGCTATATCTTTTGAACCTGTGATGTGATTACACTAAATTTGACATATATTGTTCAAAATCATATCCTAAACAACATATATCAACAGCAGAAACCAGCTTGATGAAATTCATTGATTATTTCCACTCAGAATCAAAAACGCCTCAACTCGGTGACATAAGTTCTTTTGGAATGACTGGCGATTTCTTTTGAACCTATGAAGGGATTACACTGAATTGGACATATATTGTGCAGAATCATGTTCTAAACAACATATTTCAACAGCAGAAACCAGCTTGATGAAATTCAAAAGTTATTTCCACTCCTAATCAAAAACGCTTCAACTCAGTGAGATAAGCACTTTTTGAACGAATGGCTATATCTTTTGAACCTGTGATGTGATTACACTAAATTTGACATATATTGTTCAAAATCATATCCTAAACAACATATTTCAACAGCATAAACCAGTTTGATGAAATTCATTGGTTATTTCCACTCAGAATCAAAAACGCCTCAACTCGGTGACATAAGTTCTTTTGGAATGACTGGCGATTTCTTTTGAACCTATGAAGGGATTACACTTAATTTGACATATATTGTGCAGAATCATGTCTAAACAACATATTTCAAAAGCAGAAACCAGCTTGATGAAATTCATTAGTTATTTCCACTCCTAATCACAAACGCCTCAACTCGGTGAGATAAGTCCTTTTTGAACGAATGGCTATATCCTTTGAACCTGTAATGGGATCACACTGACTTTGACATATATTGTGCAGAATCATATCCTAAACAACATATTTCAACAGCAGAAACCAGCTAGATGAAATTCAAAAGTTATTTCCACTCCTAATCAAAAACGCTTCAACTCGGTGAGATAAGTACTTTTTGAACGAATGGCTATATCTTTTGAACCTGTGAAGGGATTACACTGAATTTGACATATATTGTCCAGAATCATGTCCTAAACAACAAATTTCAACCGCAGAAACCAGCTTGATGAAATTCATTATTTATTTCCAATACTAATCAAAAACTCTTCAACTTGGTGAGATAAGCAATTTTTGAACGAATGGCTATATTTTTTGAACCTGTGATGGATTTAACTGAATTTGACATATATTGTGCTGAATCTTGTCCTAAAAAACATATTTCAACAGCAGAAACCAGCTTGATGAAATTCATTAGTTATTTCCACTCCGAATCAAAAACGCTTCAACTCGGTGAGATAAGCACTTTTTTCACGAATGGGTATATCTTTTGATCTTATCGCTGGATTACACTGAATTTGACATGTGTTTTGCAGAATCATGTCCTAAACAACATATTTCAACAGCAGAAACCAGCTTTACGAAATCCATCAGTTATTTCCACTCTCAATCAAAAACCCTTCAACCCGATAAGATAAGCAGTTTTTGAACGAATGGCTATGTCTTTTGAACTTGTGAAGGGATTACACTGAATTTGACATATATTGTGCAGAATCATATCCTAAACAAAATATTTCAGCAGCAGAAACCAGCTTGATGAAATTCATTAGTTATTTCCACTCCTAATCAAAAATGCTTCAACTCGGTGAGATAAGCACTTTTTGAACGAATGGCTATATCTTTTGATCTTGTCGCTGGATTACACTGAATTTGACATGTGTTCTGCAGAATCATGTCCTAAACAACATATTTCAACAGCAGAAACCAGCTTGATTAAATCCATTAGTTATTTCCACTCTCAATCAAAAACGCTTCAACCCGATAAGATAAGCAGTTTTTGAACGAATGGCTATGTCTTTTGAACCTGTAATGTGATTACACTAAATTTGACATATATTGTGCAGAATCATATCCTAAAAAACATATTTCAACAGCAGAAACCAGCTTGATGAAATTCATTGATTATTTCCACTCCGAATCCAAAAACGCATCAACTCGGTGAGATAAGTACTTTTTGAACGACTGGCGATATCTTTTGAACCTATGAAGGGATTACACTGAATTTGACATATATTGTGCAGAATCATGTCCTAAACAACATATTTCAACAGCAGAAACCAGCGTGATGAAATTCAAAAGTTAATTCCACTCCTAATCAAAAACGCTTCAACTCGGTGAGATAAGTACTTTTTGAACGAATGGCTATATCTTTTGAACTTGTGAAGGGATTACACTTAATTTGACATATATTGTGCAGAATTATGTCATAAACAACATATTTCAACAGCAGAAACCAGCTTGATAATATCCATTAGTTATTTCCACTCCTAATCAAAAACGCTTTAACTCGGTCTCATAAGCACGTTTTGAACGGATGGCTATATCCTTTCAACCTGTAATGGGCTCACAAGAATTTGACGTATATTGTGCAGAATCATGTCCTAAACAACATATTTCAACAGCAGAAACCAGCTTGATGAAATTCAATAGTTATTTCCGCTCCTAATCAAAAACTCTTCAACTTGGTAAGATAAGCAATTTTTGAACGAATGGCTATATCTTTTGAACCTGTGATGGGATTTCACTGAATTTGACATATAGTGTGCAGAATCATGTCCTAAACAACAAATTTCACGAGCAGAAACCAGCGTGATGAAATTCAAAAGTTATTTCCAATACTAATCAAAAACTCTTCAACTTGGTGAGATAAGCAATTTTTGAACGAATGGCTATATTTTTTGAACCTGTGATGGATTTAACTGAATTTGACATATATTGTGCTGAATCTTGTCCTAAAAAACATATTTCAACAGCAGAAACCAGCTTGATGAAATTCATTAGTTATTTCCACTCCGAATCAAAAACGCTTCAACTCGGTGAGATAAGCACTTTTTTCACGAATGGGTATATCTTTTGATCTTATCGCTGGATTACACTGAATTTGACATGTGTTTTGCAGAATCATGTCCTAAACAACATATTTCAACAGCAGAAACCAGCTTTACGAAATCCATCAGTTATTTCCACTCTCAATCAAAAACCCTTCAACCCGATAAGATAAGCAGTTTTTGAACGAATGGCTATGTCTTTTGAACTTGTGAAGGGATTACACTGAATTTGACATATATTGTGCAGAATCATATCCTAAACAAAATATTTCAGCAGCAGAAACCAGCTTGATGAAATTCATTAGTTATTTCCACTCCTAATCAAAAATGCTTCAACTCGGTGAGATAAGCACTTTTTGAACGAATGGGCTATATCTTTTGATCTTGTCGCTGGATTACACTGAATTTGACATGTGTTCTGCAGAATCATGTCCTAAACAACATATTTCAACAGCAGAAACCAGCTTGATTAAATCCATTAGTTATTTCCACTCTCAATCAAAAACGCTTCAACCCGATAAGATAAGCAGTTTTTGAACGAATGGCTATGTCTTTTGAACCTGTAATGTGATTACACTAAATTTGACATATATTGTGCAGAATCATATCCTAAAAAAACATATTTCAACAGCAGAAACCAGCTTGATGAAATTCATTGATTATTTCCACTCCGAATCCAAAAACGCATCAACTCGGTGAGATAAGTACTTTTTGAACGACTGGCGATATCTTTTGAACCTATGAAGGGATTACACTGAATTTGACATATATTGTGCAGAATCATGTCCTAAACAACATATTTCAACAGCAGAAACCAGCGTGATGAAATTCAAAAGTTAATTCCACTCCTAATCAAAAACGCTTCAACTCGGTGAGATAAGTACTTTTTGAACGAATGGCTATATCTTTTGAACTTGTGAAGGGATTACACTTAATTTGACATATATTGTGCAGAATTATGTCATAAACAACATATTTCAACAGCAGAAACCAGCTTGATAATATCCATTAGTTATTTCCACTCCTAATCAAAAACGCTTTAACTCGGTCTCATAAGCACGTTTTGAACGGATGGCTATATCCTTTCAACCTGTAATGGGCTCACAAGAATTTGACGTATATTGTGCAGAATCATGTCCTAAACAACATATTTCAACAGCAGAAACCAGCTTGATGAAATTCAATAGTTATTTCCGCTCCTAATCAAAAACTCTTCAACTTGGTAAGATA
Source organism: Fistularia commersonii (assembly GCF_037954325.1). Classification (NCBI taxonomy): domain Eukaryota; kingdom Metazoa; phylum Chordata; class Actinopteri; order Syngnathiformes; family Fistulariidae; genus Fistularia; species Fistularia commersonii. The sequence continues at coordinate 107,713 of NW_028234047.1, read as the reverse complement.
AGCAATTTTTGAACGAATGGCTATATCTTTTGAACCTGTGATGGGATTTCACTGAATTTGACATATAGTGTGCAGAATCATGTCCCTAAACAACAAATTTCACGAGCAGAAACCAGCGTGATGAAATTCAAAAGTTATTTCCAATACTAATCAAAAACTCTTCAACTTGGTGAGATAAGCAATTTTTGAACGAATGGCTATATTTTTTGAACCTGTGATGGGATTTCACTGAAGTTGACATATATTGTGCAGAATCTTGTCCTAAACAACATATTTCAACAGCAGAAACCAGCTTGATGAAATTCATTAGTTATTTCCACTCCGAATCAAAAATGCTTCAACTCGGTGAGATAAGCACTTTTTGATCGAATGGCTATATCTTTTGAACTTGTCACTGGATTATACTGAATTGGACATGTTTTGTGCAGAATCTTGTTCTAAACAGCATATTTCAACAGCGGGAACCAGCTTGATGAAATTCATTAGTTATTTCCACTCCTAATCAGAAACGTCTCAACTCGGTGAGATAAGCACTTTTTTCACGAATGGCTATATCTTTTGATCTTATCGCTGGATTACACTTAATTTGACATGTGTTTTGCAGAATCAAGTCCTTAACAACATATTTCAACAGCAGAAACCAGCTTAACGAAATCCATCAGTTATTTCCACTCCTAATCAAAAACGCTTCAACCCGATAAGATAAGCAATTTTTGAACGAATGGCTATATCTTTTGAACCTGTGATGTGATTACACTAAATTTGACATATATTGTTCAAAATCATATCCTAAACAACATATTTCAACAGCAGAAACCAGCTTGATGAAATTCATTGGTTATTTCCACTCAGAATCAAAAACGCCTCAACTCGGTGACATAAGTTCTTTTGGAATGACTGGCGATTTCTTTTGAACCTATGAAGGGATTACACTGAATTATTGACATATATTGTGCAGAATCATGTCCTAAACAACATATTTCAACAGCAGAAACCAGCTTGATGAAATTTCATTGGTTATTTCCACTCAGAATCAAAAACGCCTCAACTCGGTGACATAAGTTCTTTTTGGAATGACTGGCGATTTCTTTTGAACCTATGAAGGGATTACACTGAATTGGACATATATTGTGCAGAATCATGTTCTAAACAACATATTTCAACAGCAGAAACCAGCTTGATGAAATTCAAAAGTTATTTCCACTCCTAATCAAAAACGCTTCAACTCGGTGAGATAAGCACTTTTTGAACGAATGGCGATATCTTTTGAACCTGTGATGTGATTACACTAAATTTGACATATATTGTTCAAAATCATATCCTAAACAACATATTTCAACAGCATAAACCAGTTTGATGAAATTCATTGGTTATTTCCACTCAGAATCAAAAACGCCTCAACTCGGTGACATAAGTTCTTTTGGAATGACTGGCGATTTCTTTTGAACCTATGAAGGGATTACACTGAATTTGACATATATTGTGCAGAATCATGTCCTAAACAACATATTTCAACAGCAGAAACCAGCTTGATGAAATTCATTAGTTATTTCCACTCCTAATCACAAACGCCTCAACTCGGTGAGATAAGTCCTTTTTGAACGAATGGCTATATCCTTTGAACCTGTAATGGGATCACACTGACTTTGACATATATTGTGCAGAATCATATCCTAAACAACATATTTCAACAGCAGAAACCAGCTAGATGAAATTCAAAAGTTATTTCCACTCCTAATCAAAAAAGCTTCAACCCGGTGAGATAAGTACTTTTTTCACGAATGGCTATATCTTTTGATCTTATCGCTGGATTACACTGAATTTGACATGTTTTTTACAGAATCATGTCCTAAACAACATATTTCAACAGCAGAAACCAGCTTTACGAAATCCATAAGTTATTTCCACTCTCAATCAAAAACGCTTCAACCCGATAAGATAAGCAGTTTTTGAACGAATGGCTATATCTTTTGAACCTGTGAAGGGATTACACTGATTTTGACATATATTGTCCAGAATCATGTCCTAAACAACAAATTTCAACAGCAGAAACCAGCTTGATGAAATTCATTAGTTACTTCCAATACTAATCAAAAACTCTTCAACTTGGTGAGATAAGCAATTTTTGAACGAATGGCTATATTTTTTGAACCTGTGATGGATTTAACTGAATTTGACATATATTGTGCAGAATCTTGTCCTAAAAAACATATTTCAACAGCAGAAACCAGCTTGATGAAATTCATTGGTTATTTCCACTCCGAATCAAAAACTCTTCAACTCGGTGAGATAAGCACTTTTTTCACGAATGGCTATATCTTTTGATCTTATCGCTGGATTACACTGAATTTGACATGTTTTTTGCAGAATCATGTCCCAAACAACATATTTCAACAGCAGAAACCAGCTTTACGAAAGCCATCAGTTATTTCCACTCTCAATCAAAAACGCTTCAACACGATAAGATAAACAGTTTTTGAACGAATGGCTATGTCTTTTGAACTTGTGAAGGGATTACACTGAGATTGACATATATTGTGCAGAATCATATCCTAAACAACATATTTCAGCAGCAGAAACCACCTTGATGAAATTCATTAGTTATTTCCACTCCTAATCAAAAACGCTTCAACTCGGTGAGATAAGTCCTTTTTGAACAAATGGCTATATCCTTTGAATCTGTAATGGGATCACACTGACTTTGACATATATTGTGCAGAATCATATCCTAAACAACATATTTCAGCAGCAGAAACCAGCTTGTTGAAATTCATTAGTTATTTCCACTCCTAATCAAAAATGCTTCAACTCGGTGAGATAAGCACTTTTTGAACGAATGGCTATATCTTTTGAACTTGTGAAGGGATTACACTGAATTTGACATATATTGTGCAGAATCCTGTCCTAAACAACATATTTCAACAGTAGAAATATACTTGATGAAATTCATTAGTTATTGCCACTCCTAATCAAAATTGCTTAAACTCGGTGAGATAAGCACTTTTTGCACGAATGGCTATATCTTTTGATCTTGTCGCTGGATTACACTGAATTTGACATGTGTTCTGCAGAATCATGTCCTAAACAACATATTTCAACAGCAGAAACCAGCTTGATTAAATCCATTAGTTATTTCCACTCTCAATCAAAAACGCTTCAACCCGATAAGATAAGCAGTTTTTGAACGAATGGCTATGTCTTTTGAACCTGTAATGTGATTACACTAAATTTGACATATATTGTGCAGAATCATATCCTAAAAAACATATTTCAACAGCAGAAACCAGCTTGATGAAATTCATTAGTTATTTCCACTCCGAATCAAAAATGCTTCAACTCGGTGAGATAAGCACTTTTTGATCGAATGGCTATATCTTTTGAACTTGTCACTGGATTATAATGAATTGGACATATTTTGTGCAGAATCTTGTCCTAAAAAAAATATTTCAACAGCAGAAACCAGCTTGATGAAATTCATTAGTTATTTCCACTCCGAATCAAAAACGCTTCAACTCGGTAGGATAAGCACTTTTTTCACGAATGGCTATATCTTTTGATCTTATCGCTGGATTACACTGAATTTGACATGTGTTTTACAGAATCATGTCCTAAACAACATATTTCAACAGCAGAAACCAGCTTTACGAAATCCATCAGTTATTTCCACTCCTAATCAAAAACGCTTCAACCCGATAAGATAAGCAGTTTTTGAACGAATGGCTATATCTTTTGAACATGTGATGTGATTACACTAAATTTGACATATATTGTGCAGAATCATATCCTAAAAAACATATTTCAACAGCAGAAACCAGCTTGATGATATTCATTAGTTATTTCCACTCCTAATCAAAAGCGCTTCAACTCGGTGAGATAAGTCCTTTTTGAACGAATGGCTATATCCTTTGAACCTGTAATGGGATTACACTGACTTTGACATATATTGTGCAGAATCATATCCTAAACAACATATTTCAGCAGCAGAAACCAGCTTGATGAAATTCATTAGTTATTTCCACTCCGAATCAAAAACGCTTCAACTCGGTGAGATAAGCACTTTTTTCACGAATGGCTATATCTTTTGATCTTATCGCTGGATTACACTGAATTTGACATATATTGTGCAGAATCATGTCCTAAACAACATATTTCAACAGCAGAAACCAGCTTGTAGAAATTCATTAGTTATTTCCACTCCTAATCAAAAACGCTTCAACTCGGTGAGATAAGCACTTTTTGATCGAATGGCAATATCTTTTGAACTTGTCGCTGGATTATACTGAATTTGACATATTTTGTGCAGAATCATGTCCTAAACAACATATTTCAACAGCAGGAACCAGCTTGATGAAATTCATTAGCTATTTGCACTCCTAATGAAAAACTCTTCAACTCAGTCTCATAAGCACGTTTTGAACGAATGGCTATATCCTTTCAACCTGTATTGGGCTCACACGAATTTGACATATATTGTGCAGAATCATGTCCTAAACAACATATTTCAACAGCAGAAACCAGCTTGATTAAATTCATTAGTTATTTCCACTCCTAATCAGAAACGTCTCAACTCGGTGAGTTAAGCACTTTTTGAACGAATGGCTATATCTTTTGGACTTTTGATGGATATGACATATATTGTGCAGAATCTTGACCTAACAACATATTTCAACAGCAGAAACCAGCTTGACGTAATTCATTGGTTATTTCCAATACTAATCAAAAACTCTTCAACTTGGTGACATAAGTACTTTTTGGACGAATGGCTATATCCTTTGAACCTGTAATGGGATTTCACTAAATTTGACATATATTGTGCAGAATCATGTCCTAAACAACAAATTTCAACAGCAGAAAGCAGCTTGATGAAATTCATTAGTTATTTCCAATACTAATCAAAAACTCTTCAACTTGGTGAGATAAGCTATTTTTGAACGAATGGCTATATCTTTTGATCTTATCGCTGGATTACACTTAATTTGACATGTGTTTTGCAGAATCATGTCCTAAACAACATATTTCAACAGCAGAAACCAGCTTGACGAAATCCATCAGTTATTTCCACTCCTAATCAAAAACCCTTCAACCCGATAAGATAAGCAGTTTTTGAACGAATGGCTATATATTTTGAACCTGTGATGTGATTACACTAAATTTGACATATATTGTGCAGAATCATATCCTAAAAAACATATTTCAACAGCAGAAACCAGCTTGATGAAATTCATTGGTTATTTCCACTCCGAATCAAAAACGCCTCAACTCGGTGAGATAAGTTCTTTTGGAACGACTGGCGATATCTTTTGAACCTATGAAGGGATTACACTGAATTTGACATATATTGTGAAAGAAACATTTTCTAAACAACATATTTCAACAGCAGAAACCAGCTTGATGAAATTCATTAGTTATATCCACTCCTAATCAAAAACGCTTCAACTCGGTGAGATAAGTACTTTTTGAACAAATGGCTATATCTTTTGAACTTGTGAAGGGATTACACTGAATTTGACATATATTGTGCAGAATCATGTCCTAAACAACATATTTCAACAGCAGAAACCAGCTTGTAGAAATTCATTAGTTATTTCCACTCCTAATCAAAAACGCTTCAACTCGGTGAGATAAGTTCTTTTGGAACGACTGGCGATATCTTTTTAACCTATGAAGGGATTACACTGAATTTGACATATATTGTGCAAAAACATGTTCTAAACAACATATTTCAACAGCAGAAACCAGCTTGATGAAATTCAAAAGTTATTTCCACTCCTAATCAAAAACGCTTCAACTCGGTGAGATAAGCACTTTTTGCACGAATGGCTATATCTTTTGATCTTGTCGCTGGATTACACTGAATTTGACATGTGTTCTGCAGAATCATGTCCCAAACAACATATTTCAACAGCAGAAACCAGCTTGATTAAATCCATTAGTTATTTCCACTCTCAATCAAAAACGCTTCAACCCGATAAGATAAGCAGTTTTTGAACGAATGGCTATGTCTTTTGAACTTGTGAAGGGATTACACTTAATTTGACATATATTGTGCAGAATCATGTCCTAAACAACATATTTCAACAGCAGAAACCAGCTTGATGAAATTCATTAGTTATTTCCACTCCTAATCAAAAACGCTTCAACTCGGTGAGATAAGTCCTTTTTGAACGAATGGCTATATCCTTTGAACCTGTAATGGGATCACACTGACTTTGACATATATTGTGCAGAATCATATCCTAAACAACATATTTCAGCAGCAGAAACCAGCTTGATGAAATTCATTAGCTATTTCCACTCCTAATCAAAAATGCTTCAACTCGGTGAGATAAGCACTTTTTGAACGAATGGCTATATCTTTTGAACTTGTCGCTGGATTACACTGAATTTGACATGTGTTCTGCAAAATCATGTCCTAAACAACATATTTCAACAGCAGAAACCAGCTTGATTAAATCCATTAGTTATTTCCACTCTCAATCAAAAACGCTTAAACCCGATAAGATAAGCAGTTTTTGAACGAATGGCTATGTCTTTTGAACCTGTAATGTGATTACACTAAATTTGACATATATTGTGCAGAATCATATCCTAAAAAACATATTTCAACAGCAGAAACCAGCTTGATGAAATTCATTGATTATTTCCACTCCGAATCCAAAAACGCATCAACTCGGTGAGATAAGTACTTTTTGAACGACTGGCGATATCTTTTGAACCTATGAAGGGATTACACTGAATTTGACATATATTGTGCAGAATCATGTCCTAAACAACATATTTCAACAGCAGAAACCAGCGTGATGAAATTCAAAAGTTATTTCCACTCCTAATCAAAAACGCTTCAACCTGGTCTCATAAGCACGTTTTGAACGGATGGCTATATCCTTTCAACCTGTAATGGGCTCACAAGAATTTGACGTATATTGTGCAGAATCATGTCCTAAACAACATATTTCAAAAGCAGAAACCAGCTTGATGAAATTCAATAGTTATTTCCGCTCCTAATCAAAAACTCTTCAACATGGTGAGATAAGCAATTTTTGAACGAATGGCTATATCTTTTGAACCTGTGATGGGATTTCACTGAATTTGACATATAGTGTGCAGAATCATGTCCTAAAGAACATATTTCAACAGCAGAAACCAGCTTGATGAAATTCAAAAGTTATTTCCACTCCTAATCAAAAACGCTTCAACTCGGTGAGATAAGCACTTTTTGAACGAATGGCGATATCTTTTGAACTTGTGAAGGGATTACACTGAATTTGAAATATATTGAACAGAATCATGTCCTAAAACACAAATTTCAAGAGCAGAAACCAGCGTGATGAAATTCAAAAGTTATTTCCAATACTAATCAAAAACTCTTCAACTTGGTGAGATAAGCAATTTTTGAACGAATGGCTATATTTTTTGAACCTGTGATGGGATTTCACTGAAGTTGACATATATTGTGCAGAATCTTGTCCTAAACAACATTTTCAACAGCAGAAACCAGCTTGATGAAATTCATTAGTTATTTCCACTCCAAATCATAAATGCTTCAACTCGGTGAGATAAGCACTTTTTGATCGAATGGCTATATCTTTTGAACTTGTCACTGGATTATACTGAATTTGACATATTTTGTGCAGAATCTTGTTCTAAACAACATATTTCAACAGCGGGAACCAGCTTGATGAAATTCATTAGTTATTTCCACTCCTAATCAGACACGTCTCAACTCGGTGAGATAAGCACTTTTTTTCACGAATGGCTATATCTTTTGATCTTATCCCTGGATTACACTTAATTTGACATGTGTTTTGCAGAATCATGTCCTAAACAACATATTTCAACAGCAGAAACCAGCTTGATTAAATCCATTAGTTATTTCCACTCTCAATCAAAAACGCTTCAACCCGATAAGATAAGCAGTTTTTGAACGAATGGCTATGTCTTTTGAACCTGTGATGTGATTACACTAAATTTGACCTATATTGTGCAGAATCATATCCTTAAAAACATATTTCAACAGCAGAAACCAGCTTGATGAAATTCATTGATTATTTCCACTCCGAATCCACAAACGCATCAACTCGGTGAGATAAGTACTTTTTGAACGATTGGCGATATCTTTTGAACCTATGAAGGGATTACACTGAATTTGACAAAAATTGTGCAGAATCATGTCCTAAACAACATATTTCAACAGCAGAAACCAGCGTGACGAAATTCAAAAGTTATTTCCACTCCTAATCAAAAACGCTTCAACTCGGTGATATAAGTACTTTTTGAACGAATGGCTATATCTTTTGAACTTGTGAAGGGATTACACTTAATTTGACATATATTGTGCAGAATTATGTCATAAACAACATATTTCAACAGCAGAAACCAGCTTGATGAAATTCATTTGTTATTTCCACTCCTAATCAAAAACGCTTCAACTCGGTGACATAAGTCCTTTTTGAAAGAATGGCTATATCCTTTGAACCTTTAATGGGATCACACTGAATTTGACATATATTGTGTAGAATCATATCCCAAAAAACATATTTCAACAGCAGTAACCAGCTTGATGAAATTCATTAGTTATTTCCACTCCTTAAACAAAAACGCTTCAACTCGGTGAGATAAGCATTATTTGAAAGATTGGCTATATCCTTTGATCTTGTTGCTGGATTACACTGAATTTGAAATATTTCCTGCAGAATCATGTCCTAAACAACATATTTCAACAGCAGAAACCAGCTTGATGAAAATCAAAAGTTTTTTCCACTCCTAATCAAAAACGCTTCAACTCGGTGAGATAAGTACTTTTTGAACGAATGGCTATATCTTTTGAACTTGTGAAGGGATTACACTTAATTTGACATATATTGTGCAGAATTATGTCATAAACAACATATTTCAACAGCAGAAACCAGCTTGATAATATCCATTAGTTATTTCCACTCCTATTCAAAAACACTTCAACTCGGTCTCATAAGCACGTTTTGAACGGATGGCTATATCCTTTCAACCTGTAATGGGCTCACAAGAATTTGACGTATATTGTGCAGAATCATGTCCTAAACAACATATTTCAACAGCAGAAACCAGCTTGATGAAATTCAATAGTTATTTCCGCTCCTAATCAAAAACTCTTCAACTTGGTGAGATAAGCAATTTTTGAACGAATGGCTATATCTTTTGAACCTGTGATGGGATTTCACTGAATTTGACATATAGTGTGCAGAATCATGTCCTAAAGAACATATTTCAACAGCAGACACCAGCTTGATGAAATTCAAAAGTTATTTCCACTCCTAATCAAAAACGCTTCAACTCGGTGAGATAAGTACTTTTTGAACGAATGGCGATATCTTTTGAACTTGTGAAGGGATTACACTGAATTTGAAATATATTGTCCAGAATCATGTCCTAAACAAAAAATTTCAAGAGCAGAAACCAGCTTCATGAAATTCAAAAGTTATTTCCAATACTAATCAAAAACTCTTCAACTTGGTGAGATAAGCAATTTTTGAACGAATGGCTATATTTTTTGAACCTGTGATGGGATTTCACTGAAGTTGACATATATTGTGCAGAATCTTGTCCTAAACAACATATTTCAACAGCAGAAACCAGCTTGATGAAATTCATTAGTTATTTCACTCCGAATCAAAAATGCTTCAACTCGGTGAGATAAGCACTTTTTGATCGAATGGCTATATCTTTTGAACTTGTCACTGGATTATACTGAATTTGACATATTTTGTGCAGAATCTTGTTCTAAACAGCATATTTCAACAGCGGGAACCAGCTTGATGAAATTCATTAGTTATTTCCACTCCTAATCAGAAACGTCTCAACTCGGTGAGATAAGCACTTTTTTCACGAATGGCTATATCTTTTTATCTTATCGCTGGATTACACTTAATTTGACATGTGTTTTGCAGAATCATGTCCTTAACAACATATTTCAACAGCAGAAACCAGCTTAACGAAATCCATCAGTTATTTCCACTCCTAATCAAAAACGCTTCAACCCGATAAGATAAGCAGTTTTTGAACGAATGGCTATATCTTTTGAACCTGTGATGTGATTACACTAAATTTGACATATATTGTTCAAAATCATATCCTAAACAACATATTTCAACAGCAGAAACCAGCTTGATGAAATTCATTGGTTATTTCCACTCAGAATCAAAAACGCCTCATCTCGGTGACATAAGTTCTTTTGGAATGACTGGCGATTTCTTTTGAACCTATGAAGGGATTACACTAAATTTGACATATATTGTTCAAAATCATATCCTAAACAACATATTTCAACAGCAGAAACCAGCTTGATGAAATTCATTGGTTATTTCCACTCAGAATCAAAAACGCCTCAACTCGGTGACATAAGTTCTTATGGAATGACTGGCGATGTCTTTTGAAACTATGAAGGGATTACACTGAATTTGACATATATTGTGCAGAATCATGTCCTAAAAAACATATTTCAACAGCAGAAACCAGCTTGATGAAATTCATTAGTTATTTCCACTCCTAATCACAAACGCCTCAACTCGGTGAGATAAGTCCTTTTTGAACGAATGGCTATATCCTTTGAACCTGTAATGGGATCACACTGACTTTGACATATATTTTGCAGAATCATATCCTAAACAACATATTTCAACAGCAGAAACCAGCTTGATGAAATTCATTAGTTATTTCCACTCCTAATCAAAAATACTTCAACTCGGTGAGATAAGCAATTTTTGAACGAATGGCTATATCTTTTGAACTTGTGAAGGGATTACACTTAATTTTAAATATATTGTGCAGAATCATGTCCTGAACAACATATTTCAACAGTAGAAATCTACTTGATGAAATTCATTAGTTATTGCCACTCCTAATCAAAATTCCTTCAACTCGGTGAGATAAGCACTTTTTGCACGAATGGCTATATCTTTTGATCTTATCGCTGGATTACACTGAATTTGACATGTGTTTTCAGAATCATGTCCTACACAACATATTTCAACAGCAGAAACCAGCTTGATGAAATTCATTGGTTATTTCCACTCCGAATCAAAAACGCCTCAACTCGGTGAGATAAGTTCTTTTGGAATGACTGGCGATATTTTTTGAACCTATGAAGGGATTACACTGAATTTGACATATATTGTGCAGAAACATGTTCTAAACAACATATTTCAACAGCAGAAACCAGCTTGATGAAATTCATTGGTTATTTCCACTCCGAATCAAAAACGCCTCAACTCGGTGAAATAAGTTCTTTTTGAACAAATGGCTATATCTTTTGAACTTGTGAAGGGATTACACTGAATTTGACATATATTGTGCAGAATCATGTCCTAAACAACATATTTCAACAGCAGAAACCAGCTTGTAGAAATTCATTAGTTATTTCCACTCCTAATCAAAAACGCTTCAACTCGGTGAGATAAGTACTTTTTGAACGAATGGCGATATCTTTTGAACCTATGAAGGGATTACACTGAATTTGACATATATTGTGCAGAATCATGTCCTAAACAACATATTTCAACAGCAGAAACCAGCGTGATGAAATTCAAAAGTTATTTCCACTCCTAATCAAAAACGCTTCAACTCGGTGAGATAAGTACTTTTTGAACGAATGGCTATATGTTTTGAACTTGTGAAGGGATTACACTTAATTTGACATATATTGTGCAGAATTATGTCATAAACAACATATTTCAACAGCAGGAACCAGCTTGATTAAATTCATTAGCTATTTGCACTCCTAATGAAAAACTCTTCAACTCAGTCTCATAAGCACGTTTTGAACGAATGGCTATATCCTTTCAACCTGTAATGGGATCACACGAATTTGACATATATTGTGCAGAATCATGTCCTAAACAACATATTTCAACAGCAGAAACCAGCTTGATGAAATTCATTAGTTATTTCCACTCCTAATCAGAAACGTCTCAACTCGGTGAGTTAAGCACTTTTTGAACGAATGGCTATATCTTTTGGACTTTTGATGGATATGACATATATTGTGCAGAATCTTGACCTAACAACATATTTCAACAGCAGAAACCAGCTTGACGTAATTCATTGGTTATTTCCAATACTAATCAAAAACTCTTCAACTTGGTGAGATAAGCAATTTTTGAACAAATGGCTTTAGTTTTTTAACCTGTGATGGATTTCACTGAATTTGACATATATTGTGCAGAATATTGTCCTAAACAACATATTTCAACAGCAGAAACCAGCTTGATGAAATTCATTAGTTATTTCCAATACTAATCAAAAACTCTTCAACTTGGTGAGATAAGCAATTTTTGAACAAATGGCTATAGTTTTTTAACCTGTGATGGATTTCACTGAATTTGACATATATTGTGCAGAATATTGTCCTAAACAACATATTTCAACAGCAGAAACCAGCTTGATGAAATTCATTAGTTATTTCCACTCCGAATCAAAAACGCTTCAACTCGGTGAGATAAGCACTTTTTGCACGAATGGCTATATCTTTTGATCTTATCGCTGGATTACACTGAATTTGACATGTGTTTTGCAGAATCATGTCCTAAACAACATATTTCAACAGCAGAAACCAGCTTGACGAAATCCATCAGTTAATTCCACTCATAATCAAAAACCCTTCAACCCGATAAGATAAGCAGTTTTTGAACGAATGGCTATATCTTTTGAACCTGTGATGTGATTACACTAAATTTGACATATATTGTGCAGAATCATATCCTAAACAACATATTTCAACAGCAGAAACCAGCTTGATGAAATTCATTGGTTATTTCCACTCCGAATCAAAAACGCCTCAACTCGGTGAAATAAGTTCTTTTGGAACGACTGGCGATATCTTTTGAACCTATGAAGGGATTACACTGAATTTGACATATATTGTGCAAAAACATGTTCTAAACAACATATTTCAACAGCAGAAACCAGCTTGATGAAATTCAAAAGTTATTTCCACTCCTAATCAAAAACGCTTCAACTCGGTGAGATAAGCACTTTTTGAACGAATGGCGATATCTTTTGAACTTGTGAAGGGATTACACTGAATTTGAAATATATTGTCCAGAATCATGTCCTAAACAACAAATTTCAAGAGCAGAAACCAGCGTGATGAAATTCAAAAGTTATTTCCAATACTAATCAAAAACTCTTCAACTTGGTGAGATAAGCAATTTTTGAACGAATGGCTATATATTTTTTGAACCTGTGATGGTATTACACTGAATTTGAAATATATTGTCCAGAATCATGTCCTAAACAACAAATTTCAAGAGCAGAAACCAGCTTGATGAAATTCATTAGTTATTTCCACTACGAATCAAAAATGCTTCAACTCGGTGAGATAAGCACTTTTTGATCGAATGGCTATATCTTTTGAACTTGTTACTGGATTATACTGAATTTGACATATTTTGTGCAGAATCTTGTCCTAAACAACATATTTCAACAGCAGAAACCAGCTTGATGAAATTCATTGGTTATTTCCACTCCGAATCAAAAACGCATCAACTCGGTAAGATAAGTTCTTTTGGAACGACTGGCGATTTCTTTTTAACCTATGAAGGGATTACACTGAATTGGACATAAATTGTGCAGAATCATGTTCTAAACAACATATTTCAACAGTAGAAACCAGCTTGATGAAATTCAAAAGTTATTTCCACTCCTAATCAAAAACGCTTCAACTCGGTGAGCTAAGCACTTTTTGAACGAATGGCTATATCTTTTGAACTTGTGAAGGGATTACACTGAATTTGACATATATTGTGCAGAATCATGTCCTAAACAACATATTTCAACAGCAGAAACCAGCTTGATGAAATTCATTAGTTATTTCCACTCATGATCAAAAACGCTTCAACTCGGTGAGATAAGCACTTTTTGAACGAATGGCTATATCTTTTGAACTTGTGAAGGGATTACACTGAATTTGACATATATTGTGCAGAATCCTGTCCTAAACAACATATTTCAACAGTAGAAATCTACTTGATGAAATTCATTAGTTATTGCCACTCCTAATCAAAATTGCTTCAACTCGGTGAGTTAAGCACTTTTTGCACGAATGGCTATATCTTTTGATCTTGTCGCTGGATTACACTGAATTTGACATGTGTTCTGCAGAATCATGTCCTAAACAACATATTTCAACAGCAGAAACCAGCTTGATTAAATCCATTAGTTATTTCCACTCTCAATCAAAAACGCTTCAACCCGATAAGATAAGCAGTTTTTGAACGAATGGCTATGTCTTTTGAACTTGTGAAGGGATTACACTGAATTTGACATATATTGTGCAGAATCATATCCTAAACAACATATTTCAGCAGCAGAAACCAGCTTGATGAAATTCATTAGTTATTTCCACTCCTAATCAAAAACGCTTCAACTCGGTGAGATAAGTCCTTTTTGAACGAATGGCTATATCCTTTGAACCTGTAATGGGATCAAACTGACTTTGACATATATTGTGCAGAATCATATCCTAAACAACATATTTCAGCAGCAGAAACCAGCTTGATGAAATTCATTAGTTATTTCCACTCCTAATCAAAAATGCTTCAACTCGGTGAGATAAGCACTTTTTGAACGAATGGCTATATCTTTTGAACTTGTGAAGGGATTACACTGAATTTGACATATATTGTGCAGAATCCTGTCCTAAACAACATATTTCAACAGTAGAAATGTATTTGATTAAATTCATTAGTTATTGCCACTCCTAATCAAAATTGCTTCAACTCGGTGAGATAAGCACTTTTTGCACGAATGGCTATATCTTTTGATCTTGTCGCTGGATTACACTGAATTTGACATGTGTTCTGCAGAATCATGTCCTAAACAACATATTTCAACAGCAGAAACCAGCTTGATAAAATCCATTAGTTATTTCCACTCTCAATCAAAAACGCTTCAACCCGATAAGATAAGCAGTTTTTGAACGAATGGCTATGTCTTTTGAACCTGTAATGTGATTACACTAAATTTGACATATATTGTGCAGAATCATATCCTAAAAAACATATTTCAACAGCAGAAACCAGCTTGATGAAATTCATTGATTATTTCCACTCCGAATCCAAAAAAGCATCAACTCGGTGAGATAAGTACTTTTTGAACGACTGGCGATATCTTTTGAACCTATGAAGGGATTACACTGAATTTGACATATATTGTGCAGAATCATGTCCTAAACAACATATTTCAACAGCAGAAACCAGCGTGATGATATTCAAAAGTTATTTCCACTCCTAATCAAAAACGCTTCAACTCGGTGAGATAAGTACTTTTTGAACGAATGGCTATATCTTTTGAACTTGTGAAGGGATTACACTTAATTTGACATATATTGTGCAGAATTATGTCATAAACAACATATTTCAACAGCAGAAACCAGCTTGATAATATCCATTAGTTATTTCCACTCCTAATCAAAAACGCTTCAACTCGGTCTCATAAGCACGTTTTGAACGGATGGCTATATCCTTTCAACCTGTAATGGGCTCACAAGAATTTGACGTATATTGTGCAGAATCATGTCCTAAACAACATATTTCAACAGCAGAAACCAGCTTGATGAAATTCAATAGTTATTTCCGCTCCTAATCAAAAACTCTTCAACTTGGTGAGATAAGCAATTTTTGAACGAATGGCTATATCTTTTGAAACTGTGATGGGATTTCACTGAATTTGACATATATTGTTCAAAATCATATCCTAAACAACATATTTCAACAGCAGAAACCAGCTTGATGAAATTCATTGGTTATTTCCACTCCGAATCAAAAACGCCTCAACTCGGTGAAATAAGTTCTTTTGGAACGACTGGCGATATCTTTTGAACCTATGAAGGGATTACACTGAATTTGACATATATTGTGCAGAAACATGTTCTAAACAACATATTTCAACAGCAGAAACCAACTTGATGAAATTCAAAAGTTATTTCCACTCCTAATCAAAAACGCTTCAACTCGGTGAGATAAGTAATTTTTGAACAAATGGCTATATCTTTTGAACTTGTGAAGGGATTACACTGAATTTTACATATAGTGTGCAGAATCATGTCCTAAACAACATATTTCAACAGCAGAAACCAGCTTGTAGAAATTCATTAGTTATTTCCACTCCTAATCAAAAACGCTTCAACTCGGTGAGATAAGTTCTTTTGGAACGACTGGCGATATCTTTTGAACCTATGAAGGGATTACACTGAATTTGACATATATTGTGCAAAAACATGTTCTAAACAACATATTTCAACAGCAGAAACCAGCTTGATGAAATTCAAAAGTTATTTCCACTCCTAATCAAAAACGCTTCAACTCGGTGAGATAAGCACTTTTTGAACGAATGGCGATATCTTTTGAACTTGTGAAGGGATTACACTGAATTTGAAATATATTGTCCAGAATCATGTCCTAAACAACAAATTTCAAGAGCAGAAACCAGCGTGATGAAATTCAAAAGTTATTTCCAATACTAATCAAAAACTCTTCAACTTGGTGAGATAAGCAATTTTTGAACGAATGGCTATATTTTTTGAACCTGTGATGGGATTACACTGAATTTGAAATATATTGTCCAGAATCCTGTCCTGAACAACAAATTTCAAGAGCAGAAACCAGCTTGATGAAATTCATTAGTTATTTCCACTCCGAATCAAAAATGCTTCAACTCGGTGAGATAAGCACTTTTTGATCGAATGGCTATATCTTTTGAACTTGTCACTGGATTATACTGAATTTGACATATTTTGTGCAGAATCTTGTCCTAAACAACATATTTCAACAGCAGAAACCAGCTTGATGAAATTCATTGGTTATTTCCACTCCGAATCAAAAACGCCTCAACTCGGTGAGATAAGTTCTTTTGGAACGACTGGCGATTTCTTTTTAACCTATGAAGGGATTACACTGAATTGGACATAAATTGTGCAGAATCATGTTCTAAACAACATATTTCAACAGTAGAAACCAGCATGATGAAATTCAAAAGTTATTTCCACTCCTAATCAAAAACGCTTCAACTCGGTGAGATAAGCACTTTTTGAACGAATGGCTATATCTTTTGAACTTGTGAAGGGATTACACTGAATTTGACATATATTGTGCAGAATCATGTCCTAAACAACATATTTCAACAGCAGAAACCAGCTTGATGAAATTCATTAGTTATTTCCACTCCTGATCAAAAACGCTTCAACTCGGTGAGATAAGCACTTTTTGAACGAATGGCTATATCTTTTGAACTTGTGAAGGGATTACACTGAATTTGACATATATTGTGCAGCATCCTGTCCTAAACAACATATTTCAACAGTAGAAATCTACTTGATGAAATTCATTAGTTATTGCCACTCCTAATCAAAATTGATTCAACTCGGTGAGTTAAGCACTTTTTGCACGAATGGCTATATCTTTTGATCTTGTCGCTGGATTACACTGAATTTGACATGTGTTCTGAAAAAACATGTCCTAAACAACATATTTCAACAGCAGAAACCAGCTTGATTAAATCCATTAGTTATTTCCACTCTCAATCAAAAACGCTTCAACCCGATAAGATAAGCAGTTTTTGAACGAATGGCTATGTCTTTTGAACTTGTGAAGGGATTACACTGAATTTGACATATATTGTGCAGAATCATATCCTAAACAACATATTTCAGCAGCAGAAACCAGCTTGATGAAATTCATTAGTTATTTCCACTCCTAATCAAAAACGCTTCAACTCGGTGAGATAAGTCCTTTTTGAACGAATGGCTATATCCTTTGAACCTGTAATGGGATCAAACTGACTTTGACATATATTGTGCAGAATCATATCCTAAACAACATATTTCAGCAGCAGAAACCAGCTTGATGAAATTCATTAGTTATTTCCACTCCTAATCAAAAATGCTTCAACTCGGTGAGATAAGCACTTTTTGAACGAATGGCTATATCTTTTGAACTTGTGAAGGGATTACACTGAATTTGACATATATTGTGCAGAATCCTGTCCTAAACAACATATTTTAACAGTAGAAATCTACTTGATGAAATTCATTAGTTATTGCCACTCCTAATCAAAATTGCTTCAACTCGGTGAGATAAGCACTTTTTGCACGAATGGCTATATCTTTTGATCTTGTCGCTGGATTACACTGAATTTGACATGTGTTCTGCAGAATCATGTCCTAAACAACATATTTCAACAGCAGAAACCAGCTTGATTAAATCCATTAGTTATTTCCACTCTCAATCAAAAACGCTTCAACCCGATAAGATAAGCAGTTTTTGAACGAATGGCTATGTCTTTTGAACCTGTAATGTGATTGCACTAAATTTGACATATATTGTGCAGAATCATATCCTAAAAAACATATTTCAACAGCAGAAACCAGCTTGATGAAATTCATTGATTATTTCCACTCCGAATCCAAAAACGCATCAACTCGGTGAGATAAGTACTTTTTGAACGACTGGCGATATCTTTTGAACCTATGAAGGGATTACACTGAATTTGACATATATTGTGCAGAATCATGTCCTAAACAACATATTTCAACAGCAGAAACCAGCGTGATGAAATTCAAAAGTTATTTCCACTCCTAATCAAAAACGCTTCAACTCGGTGAGATAAGTACTTTTTGAACGAATGGCTATATCTTTTGAACTTGTGAAGGGATTACACTTAATTTGACATATATTGTGCAGAATTATGTCATAAACAACATATTTCAACAGCAGAAACCAGCTTGATAATATCCATTAGTTATTTCCACTCCTAATCAAAAACGCTTCAACTCGGTCTCATAAGCACGTTTTGAACGGATGGCTATATCCTTTCAACCTGTAATGGGCTCACAAGAATTTGACGTGTATTGTGCAGAATCATGTCCTAAACAACATATTTCAACAGCAGAAACCAGCTTGATGAAATTCAATAGTTATTTCCGCTCCTAATCAAAAACTCTTCAACTTGGTGAGATAAGCAATTTTTGAACGAATGGCTATATCTTTTGAAACTGTGATGGGATTTCACTGAATTTGACATATATTGTTCAAAATCATATCCTAAACAACATATTTCAACAGCAGAAACCAGCTTGATGAAATTCATTGGTTATTTCCACTCAGAATTAAAAACGCCTCAACTCGGTGACATAAGTTCTTTTGGAATGATTGGCGATTTCTTTTGAACCTATGAAGGGATTACACTGAATTGGACATATATTGTGCAGAATCATGTTCTAAACAACATATTTCAACAGCAGAAACCAGCTTGATGAAATTCAAAAGTTATTTCCACTCCTAATCAAAAACGCTTCAACTCGGTGAGATAAGCACTTTTTGAACGAATGGCTATATCTTTTGAACCTGTGATGTGATTACACTAAATTTGACATATATTGTTCAAAATCATATCCTAAACAACATATTTCAACAGCAGAAACCAGCTTGATGAAATTCATTGGTTATTTCCACTCAGAATCAAAAACGCCTCAACTCGGTGACATAAGTTCTTTTGGAATGACTTGCGATATCTTTTGAACCTATGAAGGGATTACACTGACTTTGACATATATTGTGCAGAATCATATCCTAAACAACATATTTCAACAGCAGAAACCAGCTTAATGAAATTCATTAGTTATTTCCACTCCTAATCAAAAACGCTTCAACTCGGTGAGATAAGGCCCTTTTGAACGAATGGATATATACTTTGAACCTGTAATGGGATCACACTGACTTTGACATATATTGTGCAGAATCATATCCTAAAAAACATATTTCAACAGCAGAAACCAGCTTGATGAAATTCATTAGTTATTTCCACTCCTAATCAAAAATGCTTCAACTCGGTGAGATAAGCACTTTTTGAACGAATGGCTATATCTTTTGAACTTGTGAAGGGATTACACTGAATTTGACATATATTGTGCAGAATCATGTCCTAAACAACATATTTCAACAGTAGAAATCTATATGATGAAATTCATTAGTTATTTCCACTCCTAATCAAAATTGCTTCAACTCGGTGAGATAAGCACTTTTTGCACGAATGGCTATATCTTTTGATCTTGTCGCTGGATTACACTGAATTTGACATGTGTTCTGCAGAATCATGTCCTAAACAACATATTTCAACAGCGGAAACCAGCGTGATGAAATTCAAAAGTTATTTCCACTCCTAATCAAAAACTCTTCAACTTGGTGAGATAAGCAATTTTTGAAAGAATGGCTATATCTTTTGAACCTGTGATGGGATTTCACTGAATTTGACATATATTGTGCAGAATCATGTCCTAAAGAACATATTTCAACAGCAGAAACCAGCTTGATGAAATTCAAAAGTTATTTCCACTCCTAATCAAAAACGCTTCAACTCGGTGAGATAAGTACTTTTTGAACGAATGGTGATATCTTTTGAACTTGTGAAGGGATTACACTGAATTTGAAATATATTGTCCAGAATCATGTCCTAAACAACAAATTTCAAGAGCAGAAACCAGCTTCATGAAATTCAAAAGTTATTTCCAATACTAATCAAAAACTCTTCAACTTGGTGAGATAAGCAATTTTTGAACGAATGGCTATATTTTTTGAACCTGTGATGGGATTTCACTGAAGTTGACATATATTGTGCAGAATCTTGTCCTAAACAACATATTTCAACAGCAGAAACCAGCTTGATGAAATTCATTAGTTATTTCCACTCCGAATCAAAAATGCTTCAACTCGGTGAGATAAGCACTTTTTGATCGAATGGCTATATCTTTTGAACTTGTCACTGGATTATACTGAATTTGACATATTTATTGCAGAATCTTGTCATAAACAACATATTTCAACAGCGGGAACCAGCTTGATGAAATTCATTAGTTATTTCCACTCCTAATCAGAAACGTCTCAACTCGATGAGATAAGCACTTTTTTCACGAATGGCTATATCTTTTGATCTTATCGCTGGATTACACTTAATTTGACATGTGTTTTGCAAAATCATGTCCTAAACAACATATTTCAACAGCAGAAACCAGCTTGACGAAATCCATCAGTTATTTCCACTCCTAATCAAAAACGCTTCAACCCGATAAGATAAGCAGTTTTTGAACGAATGGCTATATCTTTTGAACCTGTGATGTGATTACACTAAATTTGACATATATTGTTCAGAATCATATCCTAAAAAACATATTTCAACAGCAGAAACGAGCTTGATGAAATTCATTGGTTATTTCCACTCCGAATCAAAAACGCCTCAACTCGGTCAGATAAGTTCTTTTGGAACGACTGGCGATTTCTTTTGAACCTATGAAGGGATTACACTGAATTGGACATATATTGTGCAGAATCATGTTCTAAACAACATATTTCAACAGCAGAAACCAGCTTGATGAAATTCAAAAGTTATTTCCACTCCTAATCAAAAACGCTTCAACTCGGTGAGATAAGTCCTTTTTGAACGAATGGCTATATCCTTTGAACCTTTAATGGGATCACACTGAATTTGACATATATTGTGCAGAAACATGTCCTAAACAACATATTTCAAGAACAGAAACCAGCTTGATGAAATTCAAAAGTTATTTCCACTCCTAATCAAAAACGCTTCAACTCGGTGAGATAAGCATTATTTGCAAGAATGGCTATATCCTTTGATCTTGTTGCTGGATTACACTGAATTTGAAATATTTTCTGCAGAATCATGTCCTAAACAACATATTTCAACAGCAGAAACCAGCTTGATGAAATTCATTAGTTATTTCCACTCTGAATCAAAAATGCTTCAACTCGGTGAGATAAGCACTTTTTGATCGAATGGCTATATCTTTTGAACTTGTCACTGGATTATACTGAATTTGACATATTTTGTGCAGAATCTTGTTCTAAACAGCATATTTCAACAGCGGGAACCAGCTTGATGAAATTCATAAGTTATTTCCACTCCTAATCAGAAACGTCTCAACTCGGTGAGATAAGCACTTTTTTCAAGAATGGCTATATCTTTTTATCTTATCGCTGGATTACACTTAATTTGACATGTGTTTTGCAGAATCATGTCCTTAACAACATATTTCAACAGCAGAAACCAGTTTAACGAAATCCATCAGTTATTTCCACTCCTAATCAAAAACGCTTCAACCCGATAAGATAAGCAGTTTTTGAACGAATGGCTATATCTTTTGAACCTGTGATGTGATTACACTAAATTTGACATATATTGTTCAAAATCATATCCTAAACAACATATTTCAACAGCAGAAACCAGCTTGATGAAATTCATTAGTTAATTCCACTCCTAATCACAAACGCTTCAACTCGGTGAGATAAGTCCTTTTTGAACGAATGGCTATATCCTTTGAACCTGTAATGGGATCACATTGACTTTGACATATATTGTGCAGAATCATATCCTAAACAACATATTTCAACAGCAGAAACCAGCTTGATGAAATTCATTAGTTATTTCCACTCCTAATCAAAAACGCTTCAACTCGGTGAGATAAGGCCTTTTTGAACGAATGGCTATATCCTTTGAACCTGTATGGGATCACACTGACTTTGACATATATTGTGCAGAATCATATCCTAAACAACATATTTCAACAGCAGAAACCAGCTTGATGAAATTCATTAGTTATTGCCACTCCTAATCAAAAATGCTTCAACTCGGTGAGATAAGCACTTTTTGAACGAATGGCTATATCTTTTGAACTTGTGAAGGGATTACACTGAATTTGACATATATTGTGCAGAATCATGTCCTAAACAACATATTTCAACAGTAGAAATCTACTTGATGAAATTCATTAGTTATTGCCACTCCTAATCAAAATTGCTTCAACTCGGTGAGATAAGCACTTTTTGCACGAATGGCTATATCTTTTGATCTTGTCGCTGGATTACACTGAATTTGACATGTGTTCTGCAGAATCATGTCCTAAACAACATATTTCAACAGCAGAAACCAGCTTGATTAAATCCATTAGTTATTTCCACTCTCAATCAAAAACGCTTCAACTCGATAAGATAAGCAGTTTTTGAACGAATGGCTATGTCTTTTGAACCTGTAATTTGATTACACTAAATTTGACATAAATTGTGCAGAATCATATCCTAAAAAACATATTTCAAGAGCAGAAACCAGCTTGATGAAATTCATTGATTATTTCCACTCCGAATACAAAAACGCATCAACTCGGTGAGATAAGTACTTTTTGAACGAATGGCGATATCTTTTGAACCTATGAAGGGATTACACTGAATTTGACATATATTGTGCAGAATTATGTCCTAAACAACATATTTCAACAGCAGAAACCAGCTTGATGAAATTCAAAAGTTATTTCCACTCCGAATCAAAAACGCTTCAACCCGAGAAGATAAGCAGTTTTTGAACGAATGGCTATATCTTTTGAACCTGTGATGTGATTACACTAAATTTGACATATATTGTTCAGAATCATATCCTAAAAAACATATTTCAACAGCAAAAACGAGCTTGATGAAATTCATTGGTTATTTCCACTCCGAATCAAAAACGCCTCAACTCGGTCAGATAACTTCTTTTGGAACGACTGGCGATTTCTTTTGAACCTATGAAGGGATTACACTTAATTGGACATATATTGTGCAGAATCATGTTCTAAACAACATATTTCAACAGCAGAAACCAGCTTGATGAAATTCAAAAGTTATTTCCACTCCTAATCAAAAACGCTTCAACTCGGTCTCATAAGCACGTTTTGAACGAATGGCTATATCTTTTGAACCTGTGATGTGATTACACTAAATTTGACATATATTGTTCAAAATCATATCCTAAACAACATATTTCAACAGCAGAAACCAGCTTGATGAAATTCATTGGTTATTTCCACTCAGAATCAAAAATTCCTCAACTCGGTGACATAAGTTCTTTTGGAATGACTGGCGATTTCTTTTGAACCTATGAAGGGATTACACTGAATTTGACATATATTGTGCAGAATCATATCCTAAACAACATATTTCAAGAGCAGAAACCAGCTTGATGAAATTCATTGATTATTTCCACTCCGAATACAAAAACGCATCAACTCGGTGAGATAAGTACTTTTTGAACGAATGGCGATATCTTTTGAACCTATGAAGGGATTACACTGAATTTGACATATATTGTGCAGAATTATGTCCTAAACAACATATTTCAACAGCAAAAACCAGCTTGATGAAATTCAAAAGTTATTTCCACTCCGAATCAAAAACGCTTCAACCCGAGAAGATAAGCAGTTTTTGAACGAATGGCTATATCTTTTGAACCTGTGATGTGATTACACTAAATTTGACATATATTGTTCAGAATCATATCCTAAAAAACATATTTCAACAGCAAAAACGAGCTTGATGAAATTCATTGGTTATTTCCACTCCGAATCAAAAACGCCTCAACTCGGTCAGATAACTTCTTTTGGAACGACTGGCGATTTCTTTTGAACCTATGAAGGGATTACACTTAATTGGACATATATTGTGCAGAATCATGTTCTAAACAACATATTTCAACAGCAGAAACCAGCTTGATGAAATTCAAAAGTTATTTCCACTCCTAATCAAAAACGCTTCAACTCGGTCTCATAAGCACGTTTTGAACGAATGGCTATATCTTTTGAACCTGTGATGTGATTACACTAAATTTGACATATATTGTTCAAAATCATATCCTAAACAACATATTTCAACAGCAGAAACCAGCTTGATGAAATTCATTGGTTATTTCCACTCAGAATCAAAAATTCCTCAACTCGGTGACATAAGTTCTTTTGGAATGACTGGCGATTTCTTTTGAACCTATGAAGGGATTACACTGAATTTGACATATATTGTGCAGAATCATATCCTAAACAACATATTTCAACAGCAGAAACCAGCTTGATGAAATTCATTAGTTATTTCCACTCCTAATCAAAAACGCTTCAACTCGGTGAGATAAGGCCTTTTTGAACGAATGGCTATATCCTTTGAACCTGTAATGGGATCACACTGACTTTGACATATATTGTGCAGAATCATATCCTAAACAACATATTTCAACAGCAGAAACCAGCTTGATGAAATTCATTAGTTATTGCCACTCCTAATCAAAAATGCTTCAACTCGGTGAGATAAGCACTTTTTGAACGAATGGCTATATCTTTTGAACTTGTGAAGGGATTACACTGAATTTGACATATATTGTGCAGAATCATGTCCTAAACAACATATTCCAATAGTAGAAATCTACTTGATGAAATTCATTAGTTATTGCCACTCCTAATCAAAATTGCTTCAACTCGGTGAGATAAGCACTTTTTGCACGAATGGCTATATCTTTTGATCTTGTCGCTGGATTACACTGAATTTGACATGTGTTCTGCAGAATCATGTCCTAAACAACATATTTCAACAGCAGAAACCAGCTTGATTAAATCCATTAGTTATTTCCACTCTCAATCAATAACGCTTCAACTCGATAAGATAAGCAGTTTTTGAACGAATGGCTATGTCTTTTGAACCTGTAATTTGATTACACTAAATTTGACATATATTGTGCAGAATCATATCCTAAAAAACATATTTCAACAGCAGAAACCAGCTTGATGAAATTCATTGATTATTTCCACTCCGAATCCAAAAACGCATCAACTCGGTGAGATAAGTACTTTTTGAACGAATGGCGATATCTTTTGAACCTATGAAGGGATTACACTGAATTTGACATATATTGTGCAGAATTATGTCCTAAACAACATATTTCAACAGCAGAAACCAGCTTGATGAAATTCAAAAGTTATTTCCACTCCTAATCAAAAACGCTTCAACTCGGTGAGATAAGCACTTTTTGAACGAATGGCTATATCTTTTGAACTTGTGAAGGATTTACACTTAGATTGACATATATTGTGCAGAATCATGTCCTAAACAACATATTTCAACAGCAGAAACCAGCTTGATTAAATTCATTAGTTATTTCCACTCCTAATCAAAAACGCTTCAACCCGATAAGATAAGCAGTTTTTGAACGAATGGCTATATCTTTTGAACCTGTGATGTGATTACACTAAATTTGACATATATTGTTCAGAATCATATCCTAAAAAACATATTTCAACAGCAGAAACGAGCTTGATGAAATTCATTGGTTATTTCCACTCCGAATCAAAAACGCCTCAACTCGGTCAGATAAGTTCTTTTGGAAGGACTGGCGATTTCTTTTGAACCTATGAAGGGATTACACTGAATTGGACATATATTGTGCAGTATCATGTTCTAAACAACATATTTCAACAGCAGAAACCAGCTTGATGAAATTCAAAAGTTATTTCCACTCCTAATCAAAAACGCTTCAACTCGGTGAGATAAGCACTTTTTGAACGAATGGCTATATCTTTTGAACTTGTGAAGGGATTAAACTGAATTTGACATATATTGTGCAGAATCATGTCCTAAACAACATATTTCAAAAGCAGAAACCAGCTTGATGAAATTCATTAGTTATTTCCATTCCTAATCAAAAACGCTTCAACTCGGTGAGATAAGCACTTTTTGAACGAATGGCTATATCTTTTGAACTTGGGAAGGGATTACACTGAATTTGACATATATTGTGCAGAATCATGTCCTAAACAACATATTTCAACAGTAGAAATCTACTTGATGAAATTCATTAGTTATTGCCACTCCTAATCAAAATTGCTTCAACTCGGTGAGATAAGCACTTTTTGCACGAATGGCTATATCTTTTGATCTTGTCGCTGGATTACACTGAATTTGACATGTGTTCTGCAGAATCATGTCCTAAACAACATATTTCAACACCAGAAACCAGCTTGATTACATCTATTAGTTATTTCCACTCTCAATCAAAAACGCTTCAACTCGATAAGATAAGCAGTTTTTGAACGAATGGCTATGTCTTTTGAACCTGTAATGTGATTACACTAAATTTGACATATATTGTGCAGAATCATATCCTAAAAAACATATTTCAACAGCAGAAACCAGCTTGATGAAATTCATTGATTATTTCCACTCCGAATCCAAAAACGCATCAACTCGGTGAGATAAGTACTTTTTGAACGAATGGCGATATCTTTTGAACCTATGAAGGGATTACACTGAATTTGACATATATTGTGCAGAATTATGTCCTAAACACCATATTTCAACAGCAGAAACCAGCGTGATTAAATTCAAAAGTTGTTTCCACTCCTAATCAAAAACGCTTCAACTCGGTGATATAAGTACTTCTTGAACGAATGGCTATATCTTTTGAACTTGTGAAGGGGTTACGCTTAATTTGACATATATTGTGCAGAATTATGTCATAAACAACATATTTCAACAGCAGAAACCAGCTTGATGATATCCATT
The DNA here is from genome assembly GCF_037954325.1 of Fistularia commersonii. Taxonomy (NCBI): domain Eukaryota; kingdom Metazoa; phylum Chordata; class Actinopteri; order Syngnathiformes; family Fistulariidae; genus Fistularia; species Fistularia commersonii. The sequence goes on along the minus strand of NW_028234047.1, from coordinate 80,321 downwards.
AGTTATTTCCACTCCGAATCAAAAACGCTTCAACTCGGTGAGATAAGTCCTTTTTGAAAGAATGGCTATATCCTTTGAACCTTTAATGGGATCACACTGAATTATACATATATTGTGCAGAATCATATCCCAAAAAACATATTTCAACAGCAGAAACCAGCTTGATGAAATTCATTAGTTATTTCCACTCCTAAACAAAAACGCTTCAACTCGGTGAGATAAGCATTATTTGCAAGAATGGCTATATCCTTTGATCTTGTTGCTGGATTATACATAATTTGAAATATTTTCTGCAGAATCATGTCCTAAACAACATATTTCAACAGCAGAAACCAGCTTGATGAAATTCATTAGTTATTTCTGCTCCGAATCAAAAACGCTCAACTCGGTGAGATAAGCACTTTTTGATCGAATGGCAATATCTTTTGAACTTGTCGCTGGATTATACAGAATTTGACATATTTTGTGCAAAATCTTGTCCTAAACAACATATTTCAACAGCAGGAACCAGCTTGATGAAATTCATTAGTTATATCCACTCCTAATCAAAAACGCTTCAACTCGGTCTCATAAGCGTGTTTTGAACGAATGGCTATATCCTTTGAACCTGTAATGGGCTCATAAGAATTTGACATATATTGTGCAGAATCATGTCCTAAACAACATATTTCAACAGCTGAAACCAGCTTGATGAAATTCAATAGTTATTTCCGCTCCTAATCAAAACCTCTTCAACTTGGTGAGATAAGCAATTTTTGAACGAATGGCTATATGTTTTGAACATGTGATGGGATTTCACTGAATTTGACATGTGTTTTGCAGAATCATGTCCTAAACAACATATTTCAACAGCAGTAACCAGCTTGATGAAATCCATCAGTTATTTCCACTCCTAATCAAAAACGCTTCAACTCGGTGATATAAGTACTTTTTGAACGAATGGCGATATCTTTTGAACCTATGAAGGGATTATACTGAATTTGACATATATTGTGCAGAATCATGTCCTAAAAAACATATTTCAACAGCAGAAACCAGCTTGATGAAATTCATTGATTATTTCCACTCCTAATCAGAAACGTCTCAACTCGGTGAGTTAAGCACTTTTTGAACGAATGGCTATATCTTTTGGACTTTTGATGGGATATCTCTGAATATGACATATATTGTGCAGAATCTTGACCTAACAACATATTTCAACAGCAGAAACCAGCTTGACGTAATTCATTGGTTATTTCCAATACTAATCAAAAATTCTTCAACTTGGTGACATAAGTACTTTTTGGACGAATGGCTATATCCTTTGAACCTGTAATGGGATTTCACTAAATTTGACAAATATTGTGCAGAATCATGTCCTAAAAAACATATGTCAACAGCAGAAACCAGCTTGATGGAATTCAAAAGTTATTTCCACTCCTAATCAAAAACGCTTCAACCCGGTGAGATAAGTACTTTTTGAACGAATGGCTATATCTTTTTAACTTGTGAAGGGATTACACTGAATTTGACATATATTGTCCAGAATCTTGTCCTAAACAACATATTTCAACAGCAGAAACCAGCTTGATGAAATTCATTAGTTATTTCCAATACTAATCAAAAACTCTTCAACTTGGTGAAATAAGCAATTTTTGAACGAATGGCTATATTTTTTGAACCTGTGATGGGATTTCACTGAATTTGACATATATTGTGCAGAATCTTGTCCTAAACAACATATTTCAACAGCAGAAACCAGCTTGATGAAATTCATTAGTTATTTCCACTCCGAATCAAAAACGCTTCAACTCGGTGAGATAAGTACTTTTTGAACGAATGGCTATATCTTTTGAACTTGTGAAGGGATTACACTTAATTTGACATATATTGTGCAGAATTATGTCATAAACAACATATTTCAACAGCAGAAACCAGCTTGATAATATCCCTTTGTTATTTCCACTCCTAATCAAAAACGCTTCAACTCGGTCTCATAAGCACGTTTTGAACGGATGGCTATATCCTTTCAACCTGTAATGGGCTCACAAGAATTTGACAAATATTGTGCAGAATCATGTCCTAAAAAACATATGTCAACAGCAGAAACCAGCTTGATGAAATTCAAAAGTTATTTCCGCTCCTAATCAAAAACGCTTCAACTCGGTGAGATAAGTACTTTTTGAACGAATGGCTATATCTTTTGAACTTGTGAAGGGATTACACTGAATTTGAAATATATTGTCCAGAATCATGTCCTAAACAACAAATTTCAAGAGCAGAAACCAGCTTGATGAAATTCAAAAGTTATTTCCAATATTAATCAAAAACTCTTCAACCTGGTGAGATAAGCAATTTTTGAACGAATGGCTATATTTTTTGAACCTGTGATGGGATTTCACTGAATTTGACATATATTGTGCAGAATCTTGTCCTAGACAACATATTTCAACAGCAGAAACCAGCTTAATGAAATTCATTAGTTATTTCCACTCCGAATCAAAAATGCTTCAACTCGGTGAGATAAGCAGTTTTTGATCGAATGGCTATATCTTTTGAACTTGTCACTGGATTATACTGAATTTGACATATTTTGTGCAGAATCTTGTCCTAAATAACATATTTCAACAGCGGGAACCAGCTTGATGAAATTCATTAGTTATTTCCACTCCTAATCAGAAAACGTCTAAACTCGGTGAGATAAGCACTTTTTTCACGAATGGCTATATCTTTTGATCTTATCGCTGGATTACACTTAATTTGACATATGTTTTGCAGAATCATGTCCTAAACAACATATTTCAACAGCAGAAACCAGCTTGACGAAATCCATCAGTTATTTCCACTCCTAATCAAAAACGCTTCAACCTGATAAGATAAGCAGTTTTTGAACGAATGGCTATATCTTTTGAACCTGTGATTTGATTACACTAAATTTGACATATATTGTTCAGAATCATATCCTAAAAAACATATTTCAACAGCAGAAACCAGCTTGATGAAATTCATTGGTTATTTCCACTCCGAATCAAAAACGCCTCAACTCGCGGAGATAAGTTCTTTTGGAACGACTGGCGATTTCTTTTGAACCTATGAAGGGATTACACTGAATTGGACATATATTGCGCAGAATCATGTCCTAAACAACATATTTCAACAGTAGAAATCTACTTGATGATATTCATTAGTTATTGCCACTCCTAATCAAAATTGCTTCACCTCGGTGAGATAAGCACTTTTTGCACGAATGGCTATATCTTTTGATCTTGTCGCTGGATTACACTGAATTTGACATATGTTCTGCAGAATCATGTCCAAAACAACATATTTCAACAGCAGAAACCAGCTTGATTAAATCCATTAGTTATTTCCACTCTCAATCAAAAACGCTTCAACCCGATAAGATAAGTAGTTTTTAAACGAATGGCTATGTCTTTTGTACCTGTGATGTGATTACACTAAATTTGACATATATTGTGCAGAATCATATCCTAAAAAACATATTTCAAGAGCAGAAACCAGCTTGATGAATTTCATTGATTATTTCCACTCCGAATTCAAAAACGCTTCAACTCGGTGAGATAAGTACTTTTTGAACGTATGGCGATATCTTTTGAACCTTTAATGGGATCACACTGAATTTGACATATATTGTGCAGAATCATATCCCAAAAAACATATTTCAACAGCAGTAACCAGCTTGATGAAATTCAAAAGTTATTTCCACTCCTAATCAAAAACGCTTCAACACGGTGAGATAAGTCCTTTTTGAAAGAATGGTTATATCCTTTGAACCTTTAATTGGATCACACTGAATTTGACATATATTGTGCAGAATCATATCACAAAAAACATATTTCAACAGCAGAAACCAATTGATGAAATTCATTAGTTATTTCCACTCCTAAACAAAAACGCTTCAACTCGGTGAGATAAGCATTATTTGCAAGAATGGCTATATCTTTTGATCTTGTTGCTGGATTACACTGAATTTGACATATTTTGTGCAAAATCTTGTCCTAAACAACTTATTTCAACAGCAGGAACCAGCTTGATGAAATTCATTAGTTATTTCCACTCCTAATCAAAAACGCTTAAACTCGGTCTCATAAGCATGTTTTGAAGTAATGTCTATATCCTTTGAACCTGTAATGGGCTCACAAGAATTTGTAATATATTGTGCAGAATCATGTCCTAAACAACATATTTCAACAACTGAAACCAGCTTGATGAAATTCAATAGTTATTTCCGCTCCTAATCAAAAACTCTTCAACTTGGTGAGATAAGCAATTTTTGAACGAATGGCTATATCTTTTGAACCTGTGATGGGATTTCACTGAATTTGACATATATTGTGCAAAATCATGTCCTAAACAACATATTTCAACAGCAGAAACCAGTTTGATGAAATTCATTAGTTATTTCCACTCCGAATCAAAAACGCTTCAACTCGGTGAGATAAGCACTTTTTATCGAATAGCTATATCTTTTGAACTTGTAGCTGGATTACACTGAATTTGACATGTGTTTTGCAGAATCATGTCCTAAACAACATATTTCAACAGCAGTAACCAGCTTGATGAAATCCATCGGTTACTTCCACTCCTAATCAAAAACGCTTCAACCCGACAAGATAAGGAGTTTTTGAACGAATGGCTATATCTTTTGAACCTGTGTTGTGATTACACTAAATTTGACATATATTGTGCAGAATCATATCCTAAAAACATATTTCAACAGCAGAAACCAGCTTGATGAAATTCATTGGTTATTTCCACTCCGAATCAAAAACGCTTGAACTCGGTGAGATAAGCACTTTTTGAACGAATGGCTATATCTTTTGAACCTATGAAGGGATTACACTGAAGTTGACATATATTGTGCAGAATCATGTCCTGAACAACATATTTAGACAGCAGAAAGCATCTTGATTCTTTCATTAGTTATTTCCACTGCGAATTATAAACGCTTCAACTCGATGACATAAGCACTTTTTGATCGAATGGCTATATCTTTTGAACTTGTGTCTGGATTACACTAAATTTGATATATATTGTGCAGAATCACTTCCTAAACAACATATTTCAACAGCAGAAACCAGCTTGACGAAATCCATCATTTATTTCCACTCCTAATCAAAAACGCTTCAACCCGATAAGATAAGCAGTTTTTGAACGAATGGCTATATCTTTTGAACCTGTGATGTGATTACACTAAATTTGACATATATTGTGCAGAATCATATCCTAAACAACATATTTCAACAGCAGAAACCAGCTTGATGAAATTTACCTGTTAATTCAACTCTGAATAAAAAACACTTCAACTCGGTGAGATAAGTACTTTTTGAACGAATGGCTATATCTTTTGAACCTGTGAAGGGATTACACTGAATTTGACATATGTTGTGCAGAATCATATCCTAAAAAACATATTTCAACAGCAGAAACCAGCTTGATGAAATTCATTAGTTATTTCCACTCCTAATCAAAATCGCTTCAAATCGGTAGGATAAGTACTTTTTGAACGAATGGCGACATCTTTTGAACCTGTGTTGTGATTACACTGAATTTGACATATATTGTGCAGAATCATATCCTAAAAAACATATTTCAACAGCAGAAACCAGCTTGACGTAATTCATTGGTTATTTCCAATACTAATCAAAAACTCTTCAACTTGGTGACATAAGTACTTTTTGGACGAATGGCTATATCCTTTGAACCTGTAATGGGATTTCACTAAATTTGACAAACATTGTGCAGAATCATGTCCTAAAAAACATATTTCAACAGCAGAAACCAGCTTGATGAAATTCAAAAGTTATTTCCACTCCTAATCAAAAACGCTTCAACCCGGTGAGATAAGTACTTTTTGAACGAAAGGCTATATCTTTTTAACTTGTGAAGGGATTACACTGAATTTGACATATATTGTCCGGAATCATTTCCTAAATAACATATTTCAACAGCAGAAACCAGCTTGATGAAATTCATTAGTTATTTCCAATACTAATCAAAAACTCTTCAACTTGGTGAGATAAGCAATTTTTGAACGAATGGCTATATTTTTTGAACCTGTGATGGGATTTCACTGAATTTGACATATATTGTGCAGAATCTTGTCCTAAACAACATATTTCAACAGCAGAAACCAGCTTGATGAAATTCATTAGTTATTTCCACTCCGAATCAAAAACGCTTCAACTCGGTGAGATAAGTACTTTTTGAACGAATGGCTATATCTTTTGAACTTGTGAAGGGATTACACTGAATTTGACATATATTGTGCAGAATTATGTCATAAAAAACATATTTCAACAGCAAAAACCAGCTTGATAATATCCCTTAGTTATTTCCACTCCTAATCAAAAACGCTTCAACTCGGTCTCATAAGCACGTTTTGAACGGATGGCTATATCCTTTCAACCTGTAATGGGCTCACAAGAATTTGACGTATATTGTGCAGAATCATGTCCTAAACAACATATTTTAACAGCAGAAACCAGCTTGATGAAATTCAATAGTTATTTCCGCTCCTAATCAAAAACTCTTCAACTTGTTGAGATAAGCAATTTTTGAACGAATGGCTATATCTTTTGAACCTGTGATGGGATTTCACTGAATTTGACATATATTGTGCAGAATCATGTCCTAAAGAACATATTTCAACAGCAAAAACCAGCTTGATGAAATTCAAAAGTTATTTCCACTCCTAATCAAAAACGCTTCAACTCGGTGAGATAAGCACTTTTTGAACGAATGGCTATATCTTTTGAACTTGTGAAGGGATTACACTGAATTTGACATATATTGTGCAGAATCATGTCCTAAACAACATATTTCAACAGCAGAAACCAGCTTGATGAAATTCATTAGTTATTTCCACTCAGAATCAAAAACGCTTCAACTCGGTGAGATAAGGCCTTTTATGAACGAATGGCTATATCCTTTGAACCTGTAATGGGATCACACTGACTTTGACATATATTGTGCAGAATCATATCCTAAACAACATATTTCAACAGCAGAAACCAGCTTGATGAAATTCATTAGTTATTTCCACTCCTAATCAAAAATGCTTCAACTCGGTGAGATAAGCACTTTTTGAACGAATGGCTATATCTTTTGAACTTGTGAAGGGATTACACTGAATTTGACATATATTGTGCAGAATCATGTCCTAAACAACATATTTCAACAGTAGAAATCTACCTTATGAAATTCATTAGTTATTGCCACTCCTAATCAAAATTGCTTCAACTCGGTGAGATAAGCACTTTTTGCACGAATGGCTATATCTTTTGATCTTGTCGCTGGATTACACTGAATTTGACATGTGTTCTGCAGAATCATGTCCTAAACAACATATTTCAACAGCAGAAACCTGCGTGATGAAATTCAAAAGTTATTGCCACTCCTAATCAGAAACGTCTCAACTCGGTGAGATAAGCACTTTTTTCACGAATGGCTATATCTTTTGATCTTATCGCTGGATTACACTTAATTTGACATGTGTTTTGCAAAATCATGTCCTAAACAACATATTTCAACAGCAGAAACCAGCTTGACGAAATCCATCAGTTATTTCCACTCCTAATCAAAAACGCTTCAACCCGATAAGATAAGCAGTTTTTGAACGAATGGCTATATCTTTTGAACCTGTGATGTGATTACACTAAATTTGACATATATTGTTCAGAATCATATCCTAAAAAACATATTTCAACAGCAGAAACGAGCTTGATGAAATTCATTGGTTATTTCCACTCCGAATCAAAAACGCCTCAACTCGGTGAGATAAGTTCTTTTGGAACGACTGGCGATTTCTTTTGAACCTATGAAGGGATTACACTGAATTGGACATATATTGTGCAGAATCATGTTCTAAACAACATATTTCAACAACAGAAACCAGCTTGATGAAATTCAAAAGTTATTTCCACTCCTAATCAAAAACGCTTCAACTCGGTGAGATAAGCACTTTTTGAACGAATGGCTATATCTTTTGAACTTGGGAAGGGATTACACTGAATTTGACATATATTGTGCAGAATCATGTCCTAAACAACATATTTCAACAGTAGAAATCTACTTGATGAAATTCATTAGTTATTGCCACTCCTAATCAAAATTGCTTCAACTCGGTGAGATAAGCACTTTTTGCACGAATGGCTATATCGTTTGATCTTGTCGCTGGATTACACTGAATTTGACATGTGTTCTGCAGAATCATGTCCTAAACAACATATTTCAACAGCAGAAACCAGCTTGATTAAATCCATTAGTTATTTCCACTCTCAAACAAAAACGCTTCAACTCGATAAGATAAGCAGTTTTTGAACGAATGGCTATGTCTTTTGAACCTGTAATGTGATTACACTAAATTTGACATATATTGTGCAGAATCATATCTTAAAAAACATATTTCAAGAGCAGAAACCAGCTTGATGAAATTCATTGATTATTTCCACTCCGAATCCAAAAACGCATCAACTCGGTGAGATAAGTACTTTTTGTAAAATGGCGATATCTTTTGAACCTATGAAGGGATTACACTGAATTTGACATATATTGTGCAGAATTATGTCCTAAACAACATATTTCAACAGCAGAAACCAGCGTGATGAAATTCAAAAGTTATTTCCACTCCTAATCAAAAACGCTTCAACACGGTGATATAAGTACTTCTTGAACGAATGGCTATATCTTTTGAACTTGTGAAGGGGTTACACTTAATTTGACATATATTGTGCAGAATTATGTCATAAACAACATATTTCAACAGCAGAAACCAGCTTGATGATAACCATTAGTTATTTTCACTCCGAATCAAAAACGCTTCAACTCGGTGAGATAAGTCCTTTTTGAAAGAATGGCTATATCCTTTGAACCTTTAATGGGATCACACTGAATTATACATATATTGTGCAGAATCATATCCCAAAAAACATATTTCAACAGCAGAAACCAGCTTGATGAAATTCATTAGTTATTTCCACTCCTAAACAAAAACGCTTCAACTCGGTGAGATAAGCATTATTTGCAAGAACGGCTATATCTTTTGATCTTGTTGCTGGATTACACATAATTTGAAATATTTTCTGCAGAATCATGTCCTAAACAACATATTTCAACAGCAGAAACCAGCTTGATGAAATTCATTAGTTATTTCTACTCCGAATCAAAAACGCTCAACTCGGTGAGATAAGCACTTTTTGATCGAATGGCAATATCTTTTGAACTTGTCGCTGGATTATACAGAATTTGACATATTTTGTGCAAAATCTTGTCCTAAACAACATATTTCAACAGCAGGAACCAGCTTGATGAAATTCATTAGTTATATCCACTCCTAATCAAAAACGCTTCAACTCGGTCTCATAAGCGTGTTTTGAACAAATGGCTATATCCTTTGAACCTGTAATGGGCTCACATGAATTTGACATATATTGTGCAGAATCATGTCCTAAACAACATATTTCAACAGCAGAAACCAGCTTGATGAAATTCAATAGTTATTTCCGCTCCTAATCAAAACCTCTTCAACTTGGTGAGATAAGCAATTTTTGAACGAATGGCTATATGTTTTGAACATGTGATGGGATTTCACTGAATTTGACATATATTGTGCAGAATCTTGTCCTAAACAACATATTTCAACAGCAGTAACCAGCTTGATGAAATTCATTAGTTATTTCCACTCCGAATCAAAAACGCTTCAACTCTGTGAGATAAGCACTTTTTGATCGAATGGCTATATCTTTTGAACTTGTCGCTGGATTATACTGAATTTGACATATTTTGTGCAGAATCTTGTCCTAAACAACATATTTCGACTGCGGGAACCAGCTAGATGAAATTCATTAGTTATATCCACTCCTAATCAGAAACACTTTAACTCGGTCTCATGAGCACATTTTGAAAGAATGTCTATATCCTTTGAACCTGTAATGGGCTCACAAGAATTTGACATATATTGTGCAGAATCATATCCTAAACAACATATTTCAACAGCAGAAACCAGCTTAATAAAATTTAAAAGTTATTTCCACTCCTAATCAAAAACGCTTCAACCCGGTGAGATAAGTACTTTTTGAACGAATGGCTATATCTTTTTAACTTGTGAAGGGATTACACTGAATTTGACATATATTGTCCAGAATCATGTCCTAAACAACATATTTCAACAGCAGAAACCAGCTTGATGAAATGCATTAGTTATTTCCAATACTAATCAAAAACTCTTCAACTTGGTGAGATAAGCAATTTTTGAACGAATGGCTATATTTTTTGAACCTGTGATGGGATTTCACTGAAATTGACATATATTGTGCAGAATCTTGTCCTAAACAACATATTTCAACAGCAGAAACCAGCTTGATGAAATTCATTAGTTATTTCCACTCCGAATCAAAACCGCTTCAACTCGGTGAGATAAGTACTTTTTGAACGAATGGCTATATCTTTTGAACTTGTGAAGAGATTACACTTAATTTGACATATATTGTGCAGAATTATGTCATAAACAACATATTTCAACAGCAGAAACCAGCTTGATAATATCCCTTAGTTATTTCCACTCCTAATCAAAAACGCTTCAACTCGGTCTCATAAGCACGTTTTGAACGGATGGCTATATCCTTTCAACCTGTAATGAGCTCACAAGAATTTGACGTATATTGTGCAGAATCATGTCCTAAACAACATATTTCAACAGCAGAAACCAGCTTGATGAAATTCAATAGTTATTTCCGCTCCTAATCAAAAACGCTTCAACTCGGTGAGATAAGTACTTTTTGAACGAATGGCTATATCTTTTGAACTTGTGAAGGGATTACACTGAATTTGAAATATATTGTCCAGAATCATGTCCTAAACAACAAATTTCAAGAGCAGAAACCAGCTTGATGAAATTCAAAAGTTATTTCCAATATTAATCAAAAACTCTTCAACTTGGTGAGATAAGCAATTTTTGAACGAATGGCTATATTTTTTGAACCTGTGATGGGATTTCACTGAATTTGACATATATTGTGCAGAATCTTGTCCTAGACAACATATTTCAACAGCGGGAACCAGCTTGATGAAATTCATTAGTTATTTCCACTCCTAATCAGAAACGTCTAAACTCGGTGAGATAAGCACTTTTTTCACGAATGGCTATATATTTTGATCTTATCGCTGGATTACACTTAATTTGACATATGTTTTGCAGAATCATGTCCTAAACAACATATTTCAACAGCAGAAACCAGCTTGACGAAATCCATCAGTTATTTCCACTCCTAATCAAAAACGCTTCAACCCGATAAGATAAGCAGTTTTTGAACGAATGGCTATATATTTTGAACCTGTGATGTGATTACACTAAATTTGACATATATTGTTCAGAATCATATCCTAAAAAACATATTTCAACAGCAGAAACCAGCTTGATGAAATTCATTAGTTATTTCCACTCCGAATCAAAAACGCCTCAACTCGGTGAGATAAGTTCTTTTGGAACGACTGGCGATTTCTTTTGAACCTATGAAGGGATTACACTGAATTGGACATATATTGTGCAGAATCATGTTCTAAACAACATATTTCAACAGCAAAAACCAGTTTGATGAAATTCATGAGTTATTTCCACTCCGAATCAAAAACGCTTCAACTCGGTGAGATAAGTCGTTTTTGAACGAATGGCTATATCCTTTGAACCTGTAATGGGATTTCACTGAATTTGACATATATTGTGCAGAATCTTGTCCTAGACAACATATTTCAACAGCGGGAACCAGCTTGATGAAATTCATTAGTTATTTCCACTCCTAATCAGAAACGTCTAAACTCGGTGAGATAAGCACTTTTTTCACGAATGGCTATATATTTTGATTTTATCGCTGGATTACACTTAATTTGACATATGTTTTGCAGAATCATGTCCTAAACAACATATTTCAACAGCAGAAACCAGCTTGATAATATCCCTTAGTTATTTCCACTCCTAATCAAAAACGCTTCAACTCGGTCTCATAAGCACGTTTTGAACGGATGGCTATATCCTTTCAACCTGTAATGAGCTCACAAGAATTTGACGTATATTGTGCAGAATCATGTCCTAAACAACATATTTCAACAGCAGAAACCAGCTTGATGAAATTCAATAGTTATTTCCGCTCCGAATCAAAAACGCCTCAACTCGGTGAGATAAGTTCTTTTTGAACGAATGGCTATATCTTTTGAACTTGTGAAGGGATTACACTGAATTTGACATATATTGTGCATAATCATGTCCTAAACAACATATTTCAACAGCAGAAACCAGCTTGATGAAATTCAATAGTTATTTCCACTCCTAATCAAAAACGCTTCAACTCGGTGAGATAAGTCGTTTTTGAACGAATGGCTATATCCTTTGAACCTGTAATGGGATCACACTGACTTTGACATATATTGTGCAGAATCATATCCTAAACAACATATTTCAACAGCAGAAACCAGCTTGATGAAATTCATTAGTTAATTTCACTCCTAATCAAAAATGCTTCAACTCGGTGAGATGAGCAATTTTTGAACGAAATGCTATATCTTTTGAACTTGTGAAGGGATTACACTGAATTTGACATATATTGTGCAGAATCATGTCATAAACAACATATTTCAACAGTAGAAATCTACTTGATGAAATTCATTAGTTATTGCCACTCCTAATCAAAATTGCTTCAACTCGGTGAGATAAGCACTTTTTGCACGAATGGCTATATCTTTTGATCTTGTCGCTGGATTATACTGAATTTGACATGTGTTCTGCAGAATCATGTCCAAAACAACATATTTCAACAGCAGAAACCAGCTTGATTAAATCCATTAGTTAATTCCACTCTCAATCAAAAACACTTCAACCCGATAAGATAAGTAGTTTTTGAACGAATGGCTATGTCTTTTGTACCTGTGATGTGATTACACTTAATTGGACATATATTGTGCAGAATCATATCCCAAAAAAACATATTTCAACAGCAGTAACCAGCTTGATGAAATTCAAAAGTTATTTCCACTCCTAATCAAAAACGCTTCAACTCGGTGAGATAAGTCCTTTTTGAAAGAATGGTTATATCCTTTGAACCTTTAATGGGATCACACTGAATTTGACATATATTGTGCAGAATCATATCACAAAAAACATATTTCAACAGCAGAAACCAATTGATGAAATTCATTAGTTATTTCCACTCCTAAACAAAAACGCTTCAACTCGGTGAGATAAGCATTATTTGCAAGAATGGCTATATCTTTTGATCTTGTTGCTGGATTACACTGAATTTGAAATATTTTCTGCAGAATCATGTCCTAAACAACATATTTCAACAGCAGAAACCAGCTTGATGAAATTCATTAGTTATTTCTACTCCGAATCAAAAACGCTCAACTCGGTGAGATAAGCACTTTTTGATCAAATGGCAATATCTTTTGAACTTGTCGCTGGATTGTACTGAATTTGACATATTTTGTGCAAAATCTTGTCCTAAACAACTTATTTCAACAGCAGCAACCAGCTTGATGAAATTCATTAGTTATATCCACTCCTAATCAAAAACGCTTCAACTCGGTCTCATAAGCATGTTTTGAACGAATGGCTATATCCTTTGAACCTGTAATGGGCTCACAAGAATTTGACATATATTGTGCAGAATCATGTCCTAAACAACATATTTCAACAGCAGAAACCAGTTTGATGAAATTCATTAGTTATTTCCACTCCGAATCAAAAACGCTTCAACTCGGTGAGATAAGCACTTTTTATCGAATAGCTATATCTTTTCACTTGTAGCTGGATTACACTGAATTTGACATGTGTTTTGCAGAATCATGTCCTAAACAACATATTTCAACAGCAGTAACCAGCTTGATGAAATCCATCGGTTATTTCCACTCCTAATCAAAAACGCTTCAACTCGGTGAGATAAGTACTTTTTGAATGAATGGCTATATCCTTTGAACCTGTAATGGGATCACACTGACTTTGACATATATTGTGCAGAATCATATCCTAAACAACATATTTCAACAGCAGAAACCAGCATGATGAAATTCACTGGTTATTTCCACTCCGAATCAAAAACGCTTGAACTCGGTGAGATAAGCACTTTTTGAACGAATGGCTATATCTTTTGAACCTACGAAGGGATTACACTGAAGTTGACATATATTGTGCAGAATCATGTCCTGAACAACATATTTAGACAGCAGAAAGCATCTTGATTCTTTCATTAGTTATTTCCACTGCGAATCATAAACGCTTCAACTCGATGACATAAGCACTTTTTGATCGAATGGCTATATCTTTTGAACTTGTGTCTGGATTACACTAAATTTGATATATATTGTGCAGAATCACTTCCTAAACAACATATTTCAACAGCAGAAACCAGCTTGACGAAATCCATCAATTATTTCCACTCCTAATCAAAAACGCTTCAACCCGATAAGATAAGCAGTTTTTGAACGAATGGCAATATCTTTTGAACCTGTGATGTGATTACACTAAATTTGACATATATTGTGCAGAATCATATGCTAAACAACATATTTCAACAGCAGAAACCAGCTTGATGAAATTTACCTGTTAATTCAACTCTGAATAAAAAACACTTCAACTCGGTGAGATAAGTACTTTTTGAACGAATGGCTATATCTTTTGAACCTGTGAAGGGATTACACTGAATTTGACATATATTGTGCAGAATCATATCCTAAACAGCATATTTCAACAGCAGAAACCAGCTTGATGAAATTCATTAGTTATTTCCACTCCTAATCAAAAGCGCTTCAAATCGGTAAGATAAGTACTTTTTGAACGAATGGCTATATCTTTTGAACATGTGAAGGGATCACACTGACTTTGACATATATTGTGCAGAATCATATCCTAAATAACATATTTCAACAGCAGAAACCAGCTTGATGAAATTCATTAGTTATTTCCACTCCTAATCAAAAACGCTTCAACTTGGTGAGATAAGCACTTTTTGAACAAATGGCTATATCTTTTGAACTTGTGAAGGGATTACACTGAATTTTACATATATTGTGCAGAATCATGTCCTAAACAACATATTTCAACAGTAGAAATCTACTTGATGAAATTCATTAGTTATTGCCACTCCTAATCAAAAACGCTTCAACTCGGTGAGAGAAGCACTTTTTGAACGAATGGCTATATCTTTTGAAAATGTAGCTGGATTACACTGAATTTGACATGTGTTGTGCAGAATCATGTCCTAAACAACATATTTCAACAGCAGAAACCAGCTTGATGAAATTCATTAGTTATTTCCACTCCTAATCAAAAACGCTTCATCTTGGTGAGATAAGTACTTTTGGAACGAATGGCGATATATTTTGAACCTATGAAGGGATTACACCGAATTTGACATATAGTGTGCAGAATAATGTTCTACACAGCATATATCAACAGCAAAAACCAGATTGATGAAATTCAATAGTTATTTCCACTCCTAATCAAAAACGCTTCAACTCGGTGAGATAAGTACTTTTTGAACGAATGGCTATATCTTTTGAACCTGTGAAGGGATTACACTGAATGTGACATATATTGTGCAGAATCATGTCCTAAACAACATATTTCAACAGCAGAAACCAGCTTGATGATATTCATTAGTTATTTCCACTCCTAATCAAAAACGCTTCAACTCGGTGAGATAAGTACTTTTTGAATGAATGGCTATATCCTTTGAACTTGTAATGGAATCACACTGACTTTGACATATATTGTGCAGAATCATATCCTAAACAACATATTTCAACAGCAGAAACCAGCGTGATGAAATTCACTGGTTATTTCCACTCCGAATCAAAAACGCTTGAACTCGGTGGGATAAGCACTTTTTGAACGAATGGCTATATCTTTTGAACCTATGAAGGGATTACACTGAAGTTGACATATATTGTGCAGAATCATGTCCTGAACAACATATTTAGACAGCAGAAAGCATCTTGATTCTTTCATTAGTTATTTCCAATGCGAATCATAAACGCTTCAACTCGATGACATAAGCACTTTTTGATCGAATGGCTATATCTTTTGAACTTGTGTCTGGATTACACTAAATTTGATATATATTGTGCAGAATCACTTCCTAAACAACATATTTCAACAGCAGAAACCAGCTTGATTAAATCCATTAGTTATTTCCACTCCTAATCAAAAACGCTTCAACCCGATAAGATAAGCAGTTTTTGAACGAATGGCTATATCTTTTGAACCTGTGTTGTGATTACACTAAATTTGACATATATTGTGCAGAATCATATCCTAAAACCATATTTCAACAGCAGAAACCAGCTTGATGAAATTCATTGGTTATTCCCACTCTGAATCCAAAAACGCTTCAACTCGGTGATATAAGTATATTTTGAAAGAATGGCGATATCTTTTGAACCTATGAAGGGATTATACTGAATTTGACATATATTGTGCAGAATCATGTCCTAAACAACTTATTTCAACAGCAGAAACCAGCTTGATGAAATTCATTAGTTATTTCCACTCCTAATCAGAAACGTCTCAACTGGGTGAGTTAAGCACTTTTTGAACGAATGGCTATATCTTTTGGACTTTTGATGGGATATCTCTGAATATGACATATATTGTGCAGAATCTTGACCTAACAACATATTTCAACAGCAGAAACCAGCTTGACGTAATTCATTGGTTATTTCCAATACTAATCAAAAACTCTTCAACTTGGTGACATAAGTACTTTTTGGACGAATGGCTATATTTTTTGAACCTGTGATGGGATTTCACTGAATTTGACATATATTGTGCAGAATCTTGTCCTAAACAACATATTTCAACAGCAGAAACGAGCTTGATGAAATTCATTGGTTATTTCCACTCCGAATCAAAAACGCCTCAACTCGGTCAGATAAGTTCTTTTGGAACGACTGGCGATTTCTTTTGAACCTATGAAGGGATTACACTGAATTGGACATATATTGTGCAGAATCATGTTCTAAACAACATATTTCAACAGCAGAAACCAGCTTGATGAAATTCAAAAGTTATTTCCGCTCCTAATCAAAAACGCTTCAACTCGGTGAGATAAGTACTTTTTGAACGAATGGCTATATCTTTTGAACTTGTGAAGGGATTACACTGAATTTGAAATATATTGTCCAGAATCATGTCCTAAACAACAAATTTCAAGAGCAGAAACCAGCTTGATGAAATTCAAAAGTTATTTCCAATATTAATCAAAAACTCTTCAACCTGGTGAGATAAGCAATTTTTGAACGAATGGCTATATTTTTTGAACCTGTGATGGGATTTCACTGAATTTGACATATATTGTGCAGAATCTTGTCCTAGACAACATATTTCAACAGCAGAAACCAGCTTAATGAAATTCATTAGTTATTTCCACTCCGAATCAAAAATGCTTCAACTCGGTGAGATAAGCAGTTTTTGATCGAATGGCTATATCTTTTGAACTTGTCACTGGATTATACTGAATTTGACATATTTTGTGCAGAATCTTGTCCTAAATAACATATTTCAACAGCGGGAACCAGCTTGATGAAATTCATTAGTTATTTCCACTCCTAATCAGAAACGTCTAAACTCGGTGAGATAAGCACTTTTTTCACGAATGGCTATATCTTTTGATCTTATCGCTGGATTACACTTAATTTGACATATGTTTTGCAGAATCATGTCCTAAACAACATATTTCAACAGCAGAAACCAGCTTGACGAAATCCATCAGTTATTTCCACTCCTAATCAAAAACGCTTCAACCTGATAAGATAAGCAGTTTTTGAACGAATGGCTATATCTTTTGAACCTGTGATTTGATTACACTAAATTTGACATATATTGTTCAGAATCATATCCTAAAAAACATATTTCAACAGCAGAAACCAGCTTGATGAAATTCATTGGTTATTTCCACTCCGAATCAAAAACGCCTCAACTCGCGGAGATAAGTTCTTTTGGAACGACTGGCGATTTCTTTTGAACCTATGAAGGGATTACACTGAATTGGACATATATTGCGCAGAATCATGTCCTAAACAACATATTTCAACAGTAGAAATCTACTTGATGATATTCATTAGTTATTGCCACTCCTAATCAAAATTGCTTCACCTCGGTGAGATAAGCACTTTTTGCACGAATGGCTATATCTTTTGATCTTGTCGCTGGATTACACTGAATTTGACATATGTTCTGCAGAATCATGTCCAAAACAACATATTTCAACAGCAGAAACCAGCTTGATTAAATCCATTAGTTATTTCCACTCTCAATCAAAAACGCTTCAACCCGATAAGATAAGTAGTTTTTAAACGAATGGCTATGTCTTTTGTACCTGTGATGTGATTACACTAAATTTGACATATATTGTGCAGAATCATATCCTAAAAAACATATTTCAAGAGCAGAAACCAGCTTGATGAATTTCATTGATTATTTCCACTCCGAATTCAAAAACGCTTCAACTCGGTGAGATAAGTACTTTTTGAACGTATGGCGATATCTTTTGAACCTTTAATAGGATCACACTGAATTTGACATATATTGTGCAGAATCATATCCCAAAAAACATATTTCAACAGCAGTAACCAGCTTGATGAAATTCAAAAGTTATTTCCACTCCTAATCAAAAACGCTTCAACACGGTGAGATAAGTCCTTTTTGAAAGAATGGTTATATCCTTTGAACCTTTAATTGGATCACACTGAATTTGACATATATTGTGCAGAATCATATCACAAAAAACATATTTCAACAGCAGAAACCAATTGATGAAATTCATTAGTTATTTCCACTCCTAAACAAAAACGCTTCAACTCGGTGAGATAAGCATTATTTGCAAGAATGGCTATATCTTTTGATCTTGTTGCTGGATTACACTGAATTTGACATATTTTGTGCAAAATCTTGTCCTAAACAACTTATTTCAACAGCAGGAACCAGCTTGATGAAATTCATTAGTTATTTCCACTCCTAATCAAAAACGCTTAAACTCGGTCTCATAAGCATGTTTTGAAGTAATGTCTATATCCTTTGAACCTGTAATGGGCTCACAAGAATTTGTAATATATTGTGCAGAATCATGTCCTAAACAACATATTTCAACAACTGAAACCAGCTTGATGAAATTCAATAGTTATTTCCGCTCCTAATCAAAAACTCTTCAACTTGGTGAGATAAGCAATTTTTGAACGAATGGCTATATCTTTTGAACCTGTGATGGGATTTCACTGAATTTGACATATATTGTGCAAAATCATGTCCTAAACAACATATTTCAACAGCAGAAACCAGTTTGATGAAATTCATTAGTTATTTCCACTCCGAATCAAAAACGCTTCAACTCGGTGAGATAAGCACTTTTTATCGAATAGCTATATCTTTTGAACTTGTAGCTGGATTACACTGAATTTGACATGTGTTTTGCAGAATCATGTCCTAAACAACATATTTCAACAGCAGTAACCAGCTTGATGAAATCCATCGGTTACTTCCACTCCTAATCAAAAACGCTTCAACCCGACAAGATAAGGAGTTTTTGAACGAATGGCTATATCTTTTGAACCTGTGTTGTGATTACACTAAATTTGACATATATTGTGCAGAATCATATCCTAAAAACATATTTCAACAGCAGAAACCAGCTTGATGAAATTCATTGGTTATTTCCACTCCGAATCAAAAACGCTTGAACTCGGTGAGATAAGCACTTTTTGAACGAATGGCTATATCTTTTGAACCTATGAAGGGATTACACTGAAGTTGACATATATTGTGCAGAATCATGTCCTGAACAACATATTTAGACAGCAGAAAGCATCTTGATTCTTTCATTAGTTATTTCCACTGCGAATTATAAACGCTTCAACTCGATGACATAAGCACTTTTTGATCGAATGGCTATATCTTTTGAACTTGTGTCTGGATTACACTAAATTTGATATATATTGTGCAGAATCACTTCCTAAACAACATATTTCAACAGCAGAAACCAGCTTGACGAAATCCATCATTTATTTCCACTCCTAATCAAAAACGCTTCAACCCGATAAGATAAGCAGTTTTTGAACGAATGGCTATATCTTTTGAACCTGTGATGTGATTACACTAAATTTGACATATATTGTGCAGAATCATATCCTAAACAACATATTTCAACAGCAGAAACCAGCTTGATGAAATTTACCTGTTAATTCAACTCTGAATAAAAAACACTTCAACTCGGTGAGATAAGTACTTTTTGAACGAATGGCTATATCTTTTGAACTTGTCGCTGGATTATACTGAATTTGACATATTTTGTGCAGAATCATATCCTAAAAAACATATTTCAACAGCAGAAACCAGCTTGATGAAATTCATTAGTTATTTCCACTCCTAATCAAAATCGCTTCAAATCGGTAGGATAAGTACTTTTTGAACGAATGGCGACATCTTTTGAACCTGTGTTGTGATTACACTGAATTTGACATATATTGTGCAGAATCATATCCTAAAAAACATATTTCAACAGCAGAAACCAGCTTGACGTAATTCATTGGTTATTTCCAATACTAATCAAAAACTCTTCAACTTGGTGACATAAGTACTTTTTGGACGAATGGCTATATCCTTTGAACCTGTAATGGGATTTCACTAAATTTGACAAACATTGTGCAGAATCATGTCCTAAAAAACATATTTCAACAGCAGAAACCAGCTTGATGAAATTCAAAAGTTATTTCCACTCCTAATCAAAAACGCTTCAACCCGGTGAGATAAGTACTTTTTGAACGAAAGGCTATATCTTTTTAACTTGTGAAGGGATTACACTGAATTTGACATATATTGTCCGGAATCATTTCCTAAATAACATATTTCAACAGCAGAAACCAGCTTGATGAAATTCATTAGTTATTTCCAATACTAATCAAAAACTCTTCAACTTGGTGAGATAAGCAATTTTTGAACGAATGGCTATATTTTTTGAACCTGTGATGGGATTTCACTGAATTTGACATATATTGTGCAGAATCTTGTCCTAAACAACATATTTCAACAGCAGAAACCAGCTTGATGAAATTCATTAGTTATTTCCACTCCGAATCAAAAACGCTTCAACTCGGTGAGATAAGTACTTTTTGAACGAATGGCTATATCTTTTGAACTTGTGAAGGGATTACACTGAATTTGACATATATTGTGCAGAATTATGTCATAAAAAACATATTTCAACAGCAAAAACCAGCTTGATAATATCCCTTAGTTATTTCCACTCCTAATCAAAAACGCTTCAACTCGGTCTCATAAGCACGTTTTGAACGGATGGCTATATCCTTTCAACCTGTAATGGGCTCACAAGAATTTGACGTATATTGTGCAGAATCATGTCCTAAACAACATATTTTAACAGCAGAAACCAGCTTGATGAAATTCAATAGTTATTTCCGCTCCTAATCAAAAACTCTTCAACTTGTTGAGATAAGCAATTTTTGAACGAATGGCTATATCTTTTGAACCTGTGATGGGATTTCACTGAATTTGACATATATTGTGCAGAATCATGTCCTAAAGAACATATTTCAACAGCAAAAACCAGCTTGATGAAATTCAAAAGTTATTTCCACTCCTAATCAAAAACGCTTCAACTCGGTGAGATAAGCACTTTTTGAACGAATGGCTATATCTTTTGAACTTGTGAAGGGATTACACTGAATTTGACATATATTGTGCAGAATCATGTCCTAAACAACATATTTCAACAGCAGAAACCAGCTTGATGAAATTCATTAGTTATTTCCACTCAGAATCAAAAACGCTTCAACTCGGTGAGATAAGGCCTTTTATGAACGAATGGCTATATCCTTTGAACCTGTAATGGGATCACACTGACTTTGACATATATTGTGCAGAATCATATCCTAAACAACATATTTCAACAGCAGAAACCAGCTTGATGAAATTCATTAGTTATTTCCACTCCTAATCAAAAATGCTTCAACTCGGTGAGATAAGCACTTTTTGAACGAATGGCTATATCTTTTGAACTTGTGAAGGGATTACACTGAATTTGACATATATTGTGCAGAATCATGTCCTAAACAACATATTTCAACAGTAGAAATCTACCTTATGAAATTCATTAGTTATTGCAACTCCTAATCAAAATTGCTTCAACTCGGTGAGATAAGCACTTTTTGCACGAATGGCTATATCTTTTGATCTTGTCGCTGGATTACACTGAATTTGACATGTGTTCTGCAGAATCATGTCCTAAACAACATATTTCAACAGCAGAAACCTGCGTGATGAAATTCAAAAGTTATTGCCACTCCTAATCAGAAACGTCTCAACTCGGTGAGATAAGCACTTTTTTCACGAATGGCTATATCTTTTGATCTTATCGCTGGATTACACTTAATTTGACATGTGTTTTGCAAAATCATGTCCTAAACAACATATTTCAACAGCAGAAACCAGCTTGACGAAATCCATCAGTTATTTCCACTCCTAATCAAAAACGCTTCAACCCGATAAGATAAGCAGTTTTTGAACGAATGGCTATATCTTTTGAACCTGTGATGTGATTACACTAAATTTGACATATATTGTTCAGAATCATATCCTAAAAAACATATTTCAACAGCAGAAACGAGCTTGATGAAATTCATTGGTTATTTCCACTCCGAATCAAAAACGCCTCAACTCGGTGAGATAAGTTCTTTTGGAACGACTGGCGATTTCTTTTGAACCTATGAAGGGATTACACTGAATTGGACATATATTGTGCAGAATCATGTTCTAAACAACATATTTCAACAACAGAAACCAGCTTGATGAAATTCAAAAGTTATTTCCACTCCTAATCAAAAACGCTTCAACTCGGTGAGATAAGCACTTTTTGAACGAATGGCTATATCTTTTGAACTTGGGAAGGGATTACACTGAATTTGACATATATTGTGCAGAATCATGTCCTAAACAACATATTTCAACAGTAGAAATCTACTTGATGAAATTCATTAGTTATTGCCACTCCTAATCAAAATTGCTTCAACTCGGTGAGATAAGCACTTTTTGCACGAATGGCTATATCGTTTGATCTTGTCGCTGGATTACACTGAATTTGACATGTGTTCTGCAGAATCATGTCCTAAACAACATATTTCAACAGCAGAAACCAGCTTGATTAAATCCATTAGTTATTTCCACTCTCAAACAAAAACGCTTCAACTCGATAAGATAAGCAGTTTTTGAACGAATGGCTATGTCTTTTGAACCTGTAATGTGATTACACTAAATTTGACATATATTGTGCAGAATCATATCTTAAAAAACATATTTCAAGAGCAGAAACCAGCTTGATGAAATTCATTGATTATTTCCACTCCGAATCCAAAAACGCATCAACTCGGTGAGATAAGTACTTTTTGTAAAATGGCGATATCTTTTGAACCTATGAAGGGATTACACTGAATTTGACATATATTGTGCAGAATTATGTCCTAAACAACATATTTCAACAGCAGAAACCAGCGTGATGAAATTCAAAAGTTATTTCCACTCCTAATCAAAAACGCTTCAACACGGTGATATAAGTACTTCTTGAACGAATGGCTATATCTTTTGAACTTGTGAAGGGGTTACACTTAATTTGACATATATTGTGCAGAATTATGTCATAAACAACATATTTCAACAGCAGAAACCAGCTTGATGATAACCATTAGTTATTTTCACTCCGAATCAAAAACGCTTCAACTCGGTGAGATAAGTCCTTTTTGAAAGAATGGCTATATCCTTTGAACCTTTAATGGGATCACACTGAATTATACATATATTGTGCAGAATCATATCCCAAAAAACATATTTCAACAGCAGAAACCAGCTTGATGAAATTCATTAGTTATTTCCACTCCTAAACAAAAACGCTTCAACTCGGTGAGATAAGCATTATTTGCAAGAACGGCTATATCTTTTGATCTTGTTGCTGGATTACACATAATTTGAAATATTTTCTGCAGAATCATGTCCTAAACAACATATTTCAACAGCAGAAACCAGCTTGATGAAATTCATTAGTTATTTCTACTCCGAATCAAAAACGCTCAACTCGGTGAGATAAGCACTTTTTGATCGAATGGCAATATCTTTTGAACTTGTCGCTGGATTATACAGAATTTGACATATTTTGTGCAAAATCTTGTCCTAAACAACATATTTCAACAGCAGGAACCAGCTTGATGAAATTCATTAGTTATATCCACTCCTAATCAAAAACGCTTCAACTCGGTCTCATAAGCGTGTTTTGAACAAATGGCTATATCCTTTGAACCTGTAATGGGCTCACATGAATTTGACATATATTGTGCAGAATCATGTCCTAAACAACATATTTCAACAGCAGAAACCAGCTTGATGAAATTCAATAGTTATTTCCGCTCCTAATCAAAACCTCTTCAACTTGGTGAGATAAGCAATTTTTGAACGAATGGCTATATGTTTTGAACATGTGATGGGATTTCACTGAATTTGACATATATTGTGCAGAATCTTGTCCTAAACAACATATTTCAACAGCAGTAACCAGCTTGATGAAATTCATTAGTTATTTCCACTCCGAATCAAAAACGCTTCAACTCTGTGAGATAAGCACTTTTTGATCGAATGGCTATATCTTTTGAACTTGTCGCTGGATTATACTGAATTTGACATATTTTGTGCAGAATCTTGTCCTAAACAACATATTTCGACTGCGGGAACCAGCTAGATGAAATTCATTAGTTATATCCACTCCTAATCAGAAACACTTTAACTCGGTCTCATGAGCACATTTTGAAAGAATGTCTATATCCTTTGAACCTGTAATGGGCTCACAAGAATTTGACATATATTGTGCAGAATCATGTCCTAAACAACATATTTCAACAGCAGAAACCAGTTTGATGAAATTCATTAGTTATTTCCACTCCGAATTAAAATCGCTTCAACTCGGTGAGATAAGCACTTTTGGATCGAATAGCTATATCTTTTGAACTTGTAGCTGGATTACACTGAATTTGACATGTGTTTTGCAGAATCATGTCCTAAACAACATATTTCAACAGCAGTAACCAGCTTGATGAAATCCATCAGTTATTTCCACTCCTAATCAAAAACGCTTTAACCCGATAAGATAAGGAGTTTTTGAACGAATGGCTATATCTTTGATCCTGTGATGTGATTACACTGAATTTGACATATATTGTGCAGATTCATATCCTAAAAAACATATTTCAACAGCAGAAACCAGCTTGATGAAATTCATTGATTATTTCCACTCCGAATCCAAAAACGCTTCAACTCGGTGATATAAGTACTTTTTGAACGAATGGCGATATCTTTTGAACCTATGAAGGGATTATACTGAATTTGACATATATTGTGCAGAATCATGTCCTAAACAACATATTTCAACAGCAGAAACCAGCTTGATGAAATTCATTAGTTATTTCCACTCCTAATCAGAAACGTCTCAACTCGGTGAGTTAAGCACTTTTTGAACGAATGGCTATATCTTTTGGACTTTTGATGGGATATCTCTGAATATGACATATATTGTGCAGAATCTTGACCTAACAACATATTTCAACAGCAGAAACCAGCTTGACGTAATTCATTGGTAATTTCCAATACTAATAAAAACTCTTCAACTTGCTGACATAAGTACTTTTTGGACGAATGGCTATATCCTTTGAACCTGTAATGAGATTTCACTAAATTTGACAAATATTGTGCAGAATCATGTCCTAAAAAACATATTTCAACAGCAGAAACCAGCTTAATAAAATTTAAAAGTTATTTCCACTCCTAATCAAAAACGCTTCAACCCGGTGAGATAAGTACTTTTTGAACGAATGGCTATATCTTTTTAACTTGTGAAGGGATTACACTGAATTTGACATATATTGTCCAGAATCATGTCCTAAACAACATATTTCAACAGCAGAAACCAGCTTGATGAAATGCATTAGTTATTTCCAATACTAATCAAAAACTCTTCAACTTGGTGAGATAAGCAATTTTTGAACGAATGGCTATATTTTTTGAACCTGTGATGGGATTTCACTGAAATTGACATATATTGTGCAGAATCTTGTCCTAAACAACATATTTCAACAGCAGAAACCAGCTTGATGAAATTCATTAGTTATTTCCACTCCGAATCAAAACCGCTTCAACTCGGTGAGATAAGTACTTTTTGAACGAATGGCTATATCTTTTGAACTTGTGAAGAGATTACACTTAATTTGACATATATTGTGCAGAATTATGTCATAAACAACATATTTCAACAGCAGAAACCAGCTTGATAATATCCCTTAGTTATTTCCACTCCTAATCAAAAACGCTTCAACTCGGTCTCATAAGCACGTTTTGAACGGATGGCTATATCCTTTCAACCTGTAATGAGCTCACAAGAATTTGACGTATATTGTGCAGAATCATGTCCTAAACAACATATTTCAACAGCAGAAACCAGCTTGATGAAATTCAATAGTTATTTCCGCTCCTAATCAAAAACGCTTCAACTCGGTGAGATAAGTACTTTTTGAACGAATGGCTATATCTTTTGAACTTGTGAAGGGATTACACTGAATTTGAAATATATTGTCCAGAATCATGTCCTAAACAACAAATTTCAAGAGCAGAAACCAGCTTGATGAAATTCAAAAGTTATTTCCAATATTAATCAAAAACTCTTCAACTTGGTGAGATAAGCAATTTTTGAACGAATGGCTATATTTTTTGAACCTGTGATGGGATTTCACTGAATTTGACATATATTGTGCAGAATCTTGTCCTAGACAACATATTTCAACAGCGGGAACCAGCTTGATGAAATTCATTAGTTATTTCCACTCCTAATCAGAAACGTCTAAACTCGGTGAGATAAGCACTTTTTTCACGAATGGCTATATATTTTGATCTTATCGCTGGATTACACTTAATTTGACATATGTTTTGCAGAATCATGTCCTAAACAACATATTTCAACAGCAGAAACCAGCTTGACGAAATCCATCAGTTATTTCCACTCCTAATCAAAAACGCTTCAACCCGATAAGATAAGCAGTTTTTGAACGAATGGCTATATATTTTGAACCTGTGATGTGATTACACTAAATTTGACATATATTGTTCAGAATCATATCCTAAAAAACATATTTCAACAGCAGAAACCAGCTTGATGAAATTCATTAGTTATTTCCACTCCGAATCAAAAACGCCTCAACTCGGTGAGATAAGTTCTTTTGGAACGACTGGCGATTTCTTTTGAACCTATGAAGGGATTACACTGAATTGGACATATATTGTGCAGAATCATGTTCTAAACAACATATTTCAACAGCAAAAACCAGTTTGATGAAATTCATTAGTTATTTCCACTCCGAATCAAAAACGCTTCAACTCGGTGAGATAAGTCGTTTTTGAACGAATGGCTATATCCTTTGAACCTGTAATGGGATTTCACTGAATTTGACATATATTGTGCAGAATCTTGTCCTAGACAACATATTTCAACAGCGGGAACCAGCTTGATGAAATTCATTAGTTATTTCCACTCCTAATCAGAAACGTCTAAACTCGGTGAGATAAGCACTTTTTTCACGAATGGCTATATATTTTGATCTTATCGCTGGATTACACTTAATTTGACATATGTTTTGCAGAATCATGTCCTAAACAACATATTTCAACAGCAGAAACCAGCTTGATAATATCCCTTAGTTATTTCCACTCCTAATCAAAAACGCTTCAACTCGGTCTCATAAGCACGTTTTGAACGGATGGCTATATCCTTTCAACCTGTAATGAGCTCACAAGAATTTGACGTATATTGTGCAGAATCATGTCCTAAACAACATATTTCAACAGCAGAAACCAGCTTGATGAAATTCAATAGTTATTTCCGCTCCGAATCAAAAACGCCTCAACTCGGTGAGATAAGTTCTTTTTGAACGAATGGCTATATCTTTTGAACTTGTGAAGGGATTACACTGAATTTGACATATATTGTGCATAATCATGTCCTAAACAACATATTTCAACAGCAGAAACCAGCTTGATGAAATTCAATAGTTATTTCCACTCCTAATCAAAAACGCTTCAACTCGGTGAGATAAGTCGTTTTTGAACGAATGGCTATATCCTTTGAACCTGTAATGGGATCACACTGACTTTGACATATATTGTGCAGAATCATATCCTAAACAACATATTTCAACAGCAGAAACCAGCTTGATGAAATTCATTAGTTAATTTCACTCCTAATCAAAAATGCTTCAACTCGGTGAGATGAGCAATTTTTGAACGAAATGCTATATCTTTTGAACTTGTGAAGGGATTACACTGAATTTGACATATATTGTGCAGAATCATGTCATAAACAACATATTTCAACAGTAGAAATCTACTTGATGAAATTCATTAGTTATTGCCACTCCTAATCAAAATTGCTTCAACTCGGTGAGATAAGCACTTTTTGCACGAATGGCTATATCTTTTGATCTTGTCGCTGGATTATACTGAATTTGACATGTGTTCTGCAGAATCATGTCCAAAACAACATATTTCAACAGCAGAAACCAGCTTGATTAAATCCATTAGTTAATTCCACTCTCAATCAAAAACACTTCAACCCGATAAGATAAGTAGTTTTTGAACGAATGGCTATGTCTTTTGTACCTGTGATGTGATTACACTTAATTGGACATATATTGTGCAGAATCATATCCCAAAAAAACATATTTCAACAGCAGTAACCAGCTTGATGAAATTCAAAAGTTATTTCCACTCCTAATCAAAAACGCTTCAACTCGGTGAGATAAGTCCTTTTTGAAAGAATGGTTATATCCTTTGAACCTTTAATGGGATCACACTGAATTTGACATATATTGTGCAGAATCATATCACAAAAAACATATTTCAACAGCAGAAACCAATTGATGAAATTCATTAGTTATTTCCACTCCTAAACAAAAACGCTTCAACTCGGTGAGATAAGCATTATTTGCAAGAATGGCTATATCTTTTGATCTTGTTGCTGGATTACACTGAATTTGAAATATTTTCTGCAGAATCATGTCCTAAACAACATATTTCAACAGCAGAAACCAGCTTGATGAAATTCATTAGTTATTTCTACTCCGAATCAAAAACGCTCAACTCGGTGAGATAAGCACTTTTTGATCAAATGGCAATATCTTTTGAACTTGTCGCTGGATTGTACTGAATTTGACATATTTTGTGCAAAATCTTGTCCTAAACAACTTATTTCAACAGCAGCAACCAGCTTGATGAAATTCATTAGTTATATCCACTCCTAATCAAAAACGCTTCAACTCGGTCTCATAAGCATGTTTTGAACGAATGGCTATATCCTTTGAACCTGTAATGGGCTCACAAGAATTTGACATATATTGTGCAGAATCATGTCCTAAACAACATATTTCAACAGCAGAAACCAGTTTGATGAAATTCATTAGTTATTTCCACTCCGAATCAAAAACGCTTCAACTCGGTGAGATAAGCACTTTTTATCGAATAGCTATATCTTTTCACTTGTAGCTGGATTACACTGAATTTGACATGTGTTTTGCAGAATCATGTCCTAAACAACATATTTCAACAGCAGTAACCAGCTTGATGAAATCCATCGGTTATTTCCACTCCTAATCAAAAACGCTTCAACTCGGTGAGATAAGTACTTTTTGAATGAATGGCTATATCCTTTGAACCTGTAATGGGATCACACTGACTTTGACATATATTGTGCAGAATCATATCCTAAACAACATATTTCAACAGCAGAAACCAGCATGATGAAATTCACTGGTTATTTCCACTCCGAATCAAAAACGCTTGAACTCGGTGAGATAAGCACTTTTTGAACGAATGGCTATATCTTTTGAACCTATGAAGGGATTACACTGAAGTTGACATATATTGTGCAGAATCATGTCCTGAACAACATATTTAGACAGCAGAAAGCATCTTGATTCTTTCATTAGTTATTTCCACTGCGAATCATAAACGCTTCAACTCGATGACATAAGCACTTTTTGATCGAATGGCTATATCTTTTGAACTTGTGTCTGGATTACACTAAATTTGATATATATTGTGCAGAATCACTTCCTAAACAACATATTTCAACAGCAGAAACCAGCTTGACGAAATCCATCAATTATTTCCACTCCTAATCAAAAACGCTTCAACCCGATAAGATAAGCAGTTTTTGAACGAATGGCAATATCTTTTGAACCTGTGATGTGATTACACTAAATTTGACATATATTGTGCAGAATCATATGCTAAACAACATATTTCAACAGCAGAAACCAGCTTGATGAAATTTACCTGTTAATTCAACTCTGAATAAAAAACACTTCAACTCGGTGAGATAAGTACTTTTTGAACGAATGGCTATATCTTTTGAACCTGTGAAGGGATTACACTGAATTTGACATATATTGTGCAGAATCATATCCTAAACAGCATATTTCAACAGCAGAAACCAGCTTGATGAAATTCATTAGTTATTTCCACTCCTAATCAAAAGCGCTTCAAATCGGTAAGATAAGTACTTTTTGAACGAATGGCTATATCTTTTGAACATGTGAAGGGATCACACTGACTTTGACATATATTGTGCAGAATCATATCCTAAATAACATATTTCAACAGCAGAAACCAGCTTGATGAAATTCATTAGTTATTTCCACTCCTAATCAAAAACGCTTCAACTTGGTGAGATAAGCACTTTTTGAACAAATGGCTATATCTTTTGAACTTGTGAAGGGATTACACTGAATTTTACATATATTGTGCAGAATCATGTCCTAAACAACATATTTCAACAGTAGAAATCTACTTGATGAAATTCATTAGTTATTGCCACTCCTAATCAAAAACGCTTCAACTCGGTGAGAGAAGCACTTTTTGAACGAATGGCTATATCTTTTGAAAATGTAGCTGGATTACACTGAATTTGACATGTGTTGTGCAGAATCATGTCCTAAACAACATATTTCAACAGCAGAAACCAGCTTGATGAAATTCATTAGTTATTTCCACTCCTAATCAAAAACGCTTCATCTTGGTGAGATAAGTACTTTTGGAACGAATGGCGATATATTTTGAACCTATGAAGGGATTACACCGAATTTGACATATAGTGTGCAGATTAATGTTCTACACAGCATATATCAACAGCAAAAACCAGATTGATGAAATTCAATAGTTATTTCCACTCCTAATCAAAAACGCTTCAACTCGGTGAGATAAGTACTTTTTGAACGAATGGCTATATCTTTTGAACCTGTGAAGGGATTACACTGAATGTGACATATATTGTGCAGAATCATGTCCTAAACAACATATTTCAACAGCAGAAACCAGCTTGATGATATTCATTAGTTATTTCCACTCCTAATCAAAAACGCTTCAACTCGGTGAGATAAGTACTTTTTGAATGAATGGCTATATCCTTTGAACTTGTAATGGAATCACACTGACTTTGACATATATTGTGCAGAATCATATCCTAAACAACATATTTCAACAGCAGAAACCAGCGTGATGAAATTCACTGGTTATTTCCACTCCGAATCAAAAACGCTTGAACTCGGTGAGATAAGCACTTTTTGAACGAATGGCTATATCTTTTGAACCTATGAAGGGATTACACTGAAGTTGACATATATTGTGCAGAATCATGTCCTGAACAACATATTTAGACAGCAGAAAGCATCTTGATTCTTTCATTAGTTATTTCCAATGCGAATCATAAACGCTTCAACTCGATGACATAAGCACTTTTTGATCGAATGGCTATATCTTTTGAACTTGTGTCTGGATTACACTAAATTTGATATATATTGTGCAGAATCACTTCCTAAACAACATATTTCAACAGCAGAAACCAGCTTGATTAAATCCATTAGTTATTTCCACTCCTAATCAAAAACGCTTCAACCCGATAAGATAAGCAGTTTTTGAACGAATGGCTATATCTTTTGAACCTGTGTTGTGATTACACTAAATTTGACATATATTGTGCAGAATCATATCCTAAAACCATATTTCAACAGCAGAAACCAGCTTGATGAAATTCATTGGTTATTCCCACTCTGAATCCAAAAACGCTTCAACTCGGTGATATAAGTATATTTTGAAAGAATGGCGATATCTTTTGAACCTATGAAGGGATTATACTGAATTTGACATATATTGTGCAGAATCATGTCCTAAACAACTTATTTCAACAGCAGAAACCAGCTTGATGAAATTCATTAGTTATTTCCACTCCTAATCAGAAACGTCTCAACTGGGTGAGTTAAGCACTTTTTGAACGAAT
Organism: Fistularia commersonii; assembly: GCF_037954325.1. NCBI lineage: Eukaryota > Metazoa > Chordata > Actinopteri > Syngnathiformes > Fistulariidae > Fistularia > Fistularia commersonii. The sequence continues at coordinate 47,910 of NW_028234047.1, read as the reverse complement.
GGCTATATCTTTTGGACTTTTGATGGGATATCTCTGAATATGACATATATTGTGCAGAATCTTGACCTAACAACATATTTCAACAGCAGAAACCAGCTTGACGTAATTCATTGGTTATTTCCAATACTAATCAAAAACTCTTCAACTTGGTGACATAAGTACTTTTTGGACGAATGGCTATATTTTTTGAACCTGTGATGGGATTTCACTGAATTTGACATATATTGTGCAGAATCTTGTCCTAAACAACATATTTCAACAGCAGAAACGAGCTTGATGAAATTCATTGGTTATTTCCACTCCGAATCAAAAACGCCTCAACTCGGTCAGATAAGTTCTTTTGGAACGACTGGCGATTTCTTTTGAACCTATGAAGGGATTACACTGAATTGGACATATATTGTGCAGAATCATGTTCTAAACAACATATTTCAACAGCAGAAACCAGCTTGATGAAATTCAAAAGTTATTTCCACTCCTAATCAAAAACGCTTCAACTCGGTGAGATAAGCACTTTTTGAACGAATGGCTATATCTTTTGAACTTGTGAAGGGATTACACTTAATTTGACATATATTTTGCAGAATCATGTCATAAACAACATATTTCAACAGCAGAAACCAGCTTGATGAAATTCATTAGTTATTTCCACTCCTAATCAAAAACGCTTCAACCCGATAAGATAAGCTTTTTTTGAACGAATGGCTATATCTTTTGAACTTGTGAAGGGGTTACACTTAATTTGACATATATTGTGCAGAATTATGTCATAATTAACATATTTCAACAGCAGAAACCAGCTTGATGATATCCCTTAGTTATTTCCACTCCGAATCAAAAACGCTTCAACTCGGTGAGATAAGTCCTTTTTGAAAGAATGGCTATATCCTTTGAACCTTTAATGGGATCACACTGAATTATACATATATTGTGCAGAATCATATCCCAAAAAACATATTTCAACAGCAGAAACCAGCTTGATGAAATCCATTAGTTATTTCCACTCCTATTCAAAAACGCTTCAAATCGGTGAGATAAGCACTTTTTTAATCGAAAACGCTTCAACCCGATAAGATAAGCACTTTTTGAACGAATGGCTATATCTTTTGATCTTGTCGCTGGATTACACTGAATTTGACATATTTTGTGCAAAATCATGTTCTAAACAACATAATTCAACGGCAAAAACCAGCTTCATGAAATCCATTAGGTATTTCCACTCCTAATCAAAAACGCGTCAACTAGGTGAGAGAAGCACTTTTTGAACAAATGGCTATATCTTTTGAACATGTACCTGGATGACACTGAATTTGACATACATTGTGCAGAATCATGTCCTAAACAACATATATCAACAGCAGAAACCAGCATGATGAAATTCATTAGTTATTTCCACTCCTAATCAAAAATAGTTCAACTCGGTGAGTAAAGCACTTTATGAACGAATGGCTATATATTTTGATCCTGTAGCTGGGTTACACTGAATTTGATATATATATTGCAGAATCATGTCCTAAACAACATATTTCAACAGTAGAAAACAGCTTGATGAAATTCATTAGTTATTTTCACTCCTAATCAAAAACGCTTCAACTGGGTGAGATGAAGACTTTTTGAACGAATGGCGATATGTTTTTAACTTGTAATGGGATTACACTGAATTTGACATATATTGTGTAGGATCATGTCCTAAACAACATATATCAACAGCAGAAACCAGCATGATGAAATTCATTAGTTATTTCCACTCCAACTCAAAAAAGATTTAACCTCAGGAAGATAAGCACTTTTTAACCTTATGGCTATATCTTTTGAACTTGTAGCTGGATTACACTGAATTTGACATATAATGTGCAGAATCATGTCCTAAACAAGATATTTCAACGGCAGAAACAAGCTTGATGAAATTCATGAGTTATTTCCACTCCAAATCAAAAACGCTTCAACTCGGTGAGATAAGTACTTTTTGAACGAAAGGCTTTATCTTTTGATCTTGACGCTGGATTACACTGAATTTGACATATTTTTTTTATAGAATCATGTCCTAAACAACATATTTCAACAGCAAAAACCAGCTTGATGAAATTCATTAGTTATTTCCTCTCCTAATCAAATACGCTTCAACCCGATAAGATAAACAGTTTTTGAACGAATGGCTATATCTTTTGAACCTGTGATGGGATTACACTGAATTTGACATATTTTGTGCAGAATCATGTCCTAAAAAACATATTTCAACAGTAGAAACCAGCTCGATGAAATTCATTAGTTATTTCCACTCCTAATCAAAAACGCTTCAACTCAGTGAGATGAAGACTTTTTGAACGAATGGATATATCTTTTGAACCTGTGATGGGATCACACTGAATTTGACATATATTGTGCAAAATCATGTTTCAAACAACATATGTCAACAGCAAAAACCAGCTTGATGAAATCCATTAGTTATTTCCACTCCTAATCAAAAATAGTTCAACTCGGTGAGTAAAGCACTTTATGAACGAATGGCTATATATTTTGATCCTGTAGCTGGGTTACACTGAATTTGATATATATATTGCAGAATCATGTCCTAAACAACATATTTCAACAGTAGAAAACAGCTTGATGAAATTCATTAGTTATTTTCACTCCTAATCAAAAACGCTTCAACTGGGTGAGATGAAGACTTTTTGAACGAATGGCGATATGTTTTTAACTTGTAATGGGATTACACTGAATTTGACATATATTGTGTAGGATCATGTCCTAAACAACATATATCAACAGCAAAAACCAGCATATTGAAATTCATTAGTTATTTCCACTCCAACTCAAAAACGCTTCAACTCGGTGAGATAAGCAGTTTTTGAACGAATGGCTATATCTTTTGATCTTGTCGCTGGATTATACTGATATTGACATATATTGTGCAGAATCATGTCCTAAACAACATATATCAACAGCAAAAACCAGCATATTGAAATTCATTAGTTATTTCCACTCCAACTCAAAAACGCTTATACTCGGTGACATAAGCAGTTTTTGAACGAATGGCTATATGTTTTGAACATGTGATGGGATCACACTGAATTTGACATATATTTTTCAGAATCATGTCCTAAACAACATATATCATCAGCAAAAACCAGCTTGATGGAATTCATGAGTTATTTCCACTCCAAATCAAAAACGCTTCAACTCGATAAGATAAACAGTTTTTGAACGAATGGCTATATCTTTTGAACCTGTGATGGGATTACACTGAATTTGACATATTTTGTGCAGAATCATGTCCTAAAAAACATATTTCAACAGTAGAAACCAGCTCGATGAAATTCATTAGTTATTTCCACTCCTAATCAAAAATAGTTCAACTCGGTGAGTAAAGCACTTTATGAACGAATGGCTATATATTTTGATCTTGTAGCTGGGTTACACTGAATTTGATATATATATTGCAGAATCATGTCCTAAACAACATATTTCAACAGTAGAAAACAGCTTGATGAAATTCATTAGTTATTTTCACTCCTAATCAAAAACGCTTCAACTGGGTGAGATGAAGACTTTTTGAACGAATGGCGATATGTTTTTAACTTGTAATGGGATTACACTGAATTTGACATATATTGTGTAGGATCATGTCCTAAACAACATATATCAACAGCAAAAACCAGCATATTGAAATTCATTAGTTATTTCCACTCCAACTCAAAAACGCTTCAACTCGGTGAGATAAGCAGTTTTTGAACGAATGGCTATATCTTTTGTTCTTGTCGCTGGATTATACTGATATTGACATATATTGTGCAGAATCATGTCCTAAACAACATATATCAACAGCAAAAACCAGCATATTGAAATTCATTAGTTATTTCCACTCCAACTCAAAAACGCTTATACTCGGTGACATAAGCAGTTTTTGAACGAATGGCTATATCTTTTGAACATGTGATGGGATCACACTGAATTTGACATATATTTTTCAGAATCATGTCCTAAACAACATATATTAACAGCAAAAACCAGCTTGATGGAATTCATGAGTTATTTCCACTCCAAATCAAAAACGCTTCAACTCGGTGAGATAAGTACTTTTTGAACGAAAGGCTTTATCTTTTGATCTTGACGCTGGATTACACTGAATTTGACATATTTTTTTTATAGAATCATGTCCTAAACAACATATTTCAACAGCAGAAACCAGCTTGATGAAATTCATTAGTTATTTCCTCTCCTAATCAAAAACGCTTCAACCCGATAAGATAAACAGTTTTTGAACGAATGGCTATATCTTTTGAACCTGTGATGGGATTACACTGAATTTGACATATTTTGTGCAGAATCATGTCCTAAAAAACATATTTCAACAGTAGAAACCAGCTCGATGAAATTCATTAGTTATTTCCACTCCTAATCAAAAACGCTTCAACTCAGTGAGATGAAGACTTTTTGAACGAATGGATATATCTTTTGAACATGTGATGGGATCACACTGAATTTGACATATATTGTGCAAAATCATGTTTCAAACAACATATGTCAACAGCAAAAACCAGCTTGATGAAATCCATTAGTTATTTCCACTCCTAATCAAAAATAGTTCAACTCGGTGAGTAAAGCACTTTATGAACGAATGGCTATATATTTTGATCCTGTAGCTGGGTTACACTGAATTTGATATATATATTGCAGAATCATGTCCTAAACAACATATTTCAACAGTAGAAAACAGCTTGATGAAATTCATTAGTTATTTTCACTCCTAATCAAAAACGCTTCAACTGGGTGAGATGAAGACTTTTTGAACGAATGGCGATATGTTTTTAACTTGTAATGGGATTACACTGAATTTGACATATATTGTGTAGGATCATGTCCTAAACAACATATATCAACAGCAAAAACCAGCATATTGAAATTCATTAGTTATTTCCACTCCAACTCAAAAACGCTTCAACTCGGTGAGATAAGCAGTTTTTGAACGAATGGCTATATCTTTTGATCTTGTCGCTGGATTATACTGATATTGACATATATTGTGCAGAATCATGTCCTAAACAACATATATCAACAGCAAAAACCAGCATATTGAAATTCATTAGTTATTTCCACTCCAACTCAAAAACGCTTATACTCGGTGACATAAGCAGTTTTTGAACGAATGGCTATATCTTTTGAACATGTGATGGGATCACACTGAATTTGACATATATTTTTCAGAATCATGTCCTAAACAACATATATCAACAGCAAAAACCAGCTTGATGGAATTCATGAGTTATTTCCACTCCAAATCAAAAACGTGTCAACTCCGTGAGATAAGCACTTTTTGCACGAATGGCTATATATTTTGATCCTGTAGCTGGGTTACACTGAATTTGATATATATATTGCAGAATCATGTCCTAAACAACATATTTCAACAGTAGAAAACAGCTTGATGAAATTCATTAGTTATTTTCACTCCTAATCAAAAACGCTTCAACTGGGTGAGATGAAGACTTTTTGAACGAATGGCGATATGTTTTTAACTTGTAATGGGATTACACTGAATTTGACATATATTGTGTAGGATCATGTCCTAAACAACATATATCAACAGCAAAAACCAGCATATTGAAATTCATTAGTTATTTCCACTCCAACTCAAAAACGCTTCAACTCGGTGAGATAAGCAGTTTTTGAACGAATGGCTATATCTTTTGATCTTGTCGCTGGATTATACTGATATTGACATATATTGTGCAGAATCATGTCCTAAACAACATATATCAACAGCAAAAACCAGCATATTGAAATTCATTAGTTATTTCCACTCCAACTCAAAAACGCTTATACTCGGTGACATAAGCAGTTTTTGAACGAATGGCTATATCTTTTGAACATGTGATGGGATCACACTGAATTTGACATATATTTTTCAGAATCATGTCCTAAACAACATATATCAACAGCAAAAACCAGCTTGATGGAATTCATGAGTTATTTCCACTCCAAATCAAAAACGTGTCAACTCCGTGAGATAAGCACTTTTTGCACGAATGGCTATATCTTTTGATCTTGTCGCTGGATTACACTGAATTTGAAATATTTAGTGCAAAATCATGTCCTAAACAACATATTTCAACAGCAGAAAACAGTTTGTTGAAATCCATTAGTTGTTTCCAATCCTAATCAAAAACGCTTCAACTCGGTGAGATAAGTCCTTTTTGAACCAAGGGCTATATCTTTTGAACTTGTCATGGGATCCCACTGAATTTGACATATATTGTGCAGAATCATGTCCTAAACAAGATATTTCAACGGCAGAAACAAGCTTGATGAAATTCATTAGTTATTTCCACTCCTAATCAATAACGCTTCAACTCGGTGAGATAAGTACTTTTTGAACGAAAGGCTTTATCTTTTGATCTTGACGCTGGATTACACTGAATTTGACATATTTTGTGCAGAATCATGTCCTAAAAAACATATTTCAACAGCAGAAACCAGCTTGATGAAATTCATTAGTTATTTCCACTCCTAATCAAAAACGCTTCAACTCGGTGAGAAAAGCACTTTTTGAACGAATGGCTATAAATTTTGATCCTGTAGCTGGGTTACAATGAATTTGACATATATATTGCTGAATCATGTCCTAAACAACATATTTCAACAGTAGAAACCAGCTCGATGAAATTCATTTGTTATTTTCACTCCTAATCAAAAACGCTTCAACTCGGTGAGATGAAGACTTTTTGAATGAATGGCTATATGTTTTTAACATGTGATGGGATTACACTGAAATTGACATATATCGTGCAGAATCATGTCCTAGACAACATATATCAACAGCAGAAACCAGCTTGATGAAATTCATTAGTTATTTCCACTCCAACTCAAAAACAATTTAACTCGATAAGATAAGCAGTTTTTGACCTTATAGATATATCTTTTTAACTTGTAGCTGGATAACACTGAAGTTGACATATATTGTGCAGAATCATTTTCTAAACAACATATTTCAACAGGAAAAACCAGCTTGATGAAAATCATTAGTTATGTCCATCCCTAATAAAAACGCTTCAACTCGGTGAATTAAGCACTTTTTTAACGAATGGCTATATCTTTTGAACTTGTAGCTGGATTACACTGAATTTGACATTAATTGTGCAGAATCATTTTCAAAACAACATATTTCAAAAGGAGAAACCAGCTTGATGAAATTCATTAGTTATTTCCATCCCTAATAAAAAACGCTTCAATTCGGTGAGAGAAGCACTTTCTGAACGAATGGCTATATATTTTGATCCTGTAGCTGGGTTTCACTGAATTTGACATATATATTGCAGAATCATGTCCTAAACAACATATTTCAAAAGCAGAAACCAGCTTGATGAAATTCATTAGTTATTTTCACTCTTAATCAAAAACGCTTCAACCCGATAAGATACTCACTTTTTGAACGAATGGCTATATCTTTTGAACCTGTGATGTGATTACACTAAATTTGACATATATTGTGTAAAATCATGTCCTAAACAACATATATCAACAGTAAAAACCAGCAAATTGAAATTCATTAGTTATTTCCACTCCAACTAAAAAACGCTTCAACTCGGTGAGATAAGCAGTTTTTGAACGAATGGCTATATCTTTTGATCTTTTCGCTGGATTACACTGAATTTGACATATATTGTGCAGAATCATGTCCTATACAACATATTTCAACAGCAGAAACCAGCTTGATGAAATCCATTAGTTTTTTCCACTCCTAATCAAAAACGCTTCAACTCGGTTAGATAAGACGTTTTTGAACGAATGGCTATATCTTTTGAACATGTGATGGGTTTAAGCTGAATTTGACATATTTTTTGCAGAATCATGTCCTAAACAACATATTTCAACAGCAGAAACCAGATTAATGAAATTCATTAGTTATTTCCACTCCTAATCAATAACGCTTCAACTCGTTGAGAAAAGCACTTTTTTAACGAATGGGTATATCTTTTGAAAATGTACCTGGATTACACTGAATTTGACATAAATTGTACAAAATCTTGTCCTAAACAACATATTTCAACCCGAAAAGATAAACACTTTTTGAACGAATGGCTATATCTTTTGATTTTGTCGCTGAATTACACTGAATTTGACATATTTTGTGCAGAATATTGTCCTAAACAACATATTTCAACAGCAGAAACCAGATTAATGAAATTCATCAGTTTTTTCCACTCCTAATCAATAAGGCTTCAACTCGGTGAGAAAAGCACTTTTTTAACGAATGGCTATATATTTTGATCTTGACGCTGGATTACACTGAATTTGACATATTTTGTGCAGAATATTGTCCTAAACAACATATTTCAACAGCAGAAACCAGATTAATGAAATTCATCAGTTTTTTCCACTCCTAATCAATAAGGCTTCAAGTCAGTGATATAAGAACTTTTTGAACGAATGGCTATATCTTTTGAATTTGTAGCTGGATTACACTGATTTTGACATATATTGTGCAGAATCATGTCCTAAATAACATATATCAACAGCAGAAACCAGCATGAATAAATTTATTAGTTATTTCCACTCCAATTTAAAAACAATTTAACCCGGTAAGATAAGCACTTTTTGACCTTAAGGCTATATCTTTTGATTTTGACGCTGGATTACACTGAATTTGACATATTTTGTGTAGAATCATGTCCTAAACAACATATTTCAACAGCAGAAACCAGCTTGATTAAATTCATTAGTTATTTCCACTCCGAATCAAATACGCTTCAAGTCGGTGAGATCTAGACTTTTTGAACGAATGGCTATATCTTTTGAACTTGTAGCTGGATTACACTGAATTTGACATATATTGTGCAAAATCATGTCCTAAACAACACATATCAACAGCAAAAACCAGCATATTGCAAATCATTAGTAATTTCCACTCCAACTCAAAAACGCTTCAACTCGGTGTGATAAGCACTTTTTGAACGAATGGCTATATCTTTTGATCTTGTCGCTGGATTACACTGAATTTGACATATATTGTGCAGAATCATGTCCTACACAACATCTATCAACACCAGAAACAGGCTTGGTGAAATTCAATAGTTATTTCCTTTCTTAATCAAAAACGCGTTAACTCGGTGAGATAAGCACTTTTTGAACGATTGGCTATATCTTTTGAACCTGTGATGGGATTACAATGAATTTGATATATATTGTAAAAAATCATGTTCTAAACAGCATATTTCAACAGTAGAAACCAACTTGATGAAATACATTAGATATTTCCAATCCTAATCAAAAACGCTTCAACTCCGTGAGATAAGCACTTTTTGCATGAATGGCTATATCTTTTGATCTTGTCGCTGGATTACACTGAATTTGACATATATTGTGCAGAATCATGTCCTGAACAACATATATCAACAGCAGAAACCAGCATGACTAGATTCATTAGTCATTTCCACTCCAACTCAAAAAAGATTTAACCTCGGTAAGATAAGCACTTTTTAACCTTATGGCTATATCTTTTGAACTTGTAGCTGGATTACACTGAATTTGACATATATTGTGCAGAATCATGTCCTAAACAACATATTTCAACAGCAGAAGCCAGCATGATAAAATTCATTAGTTATTTCCACTCAAACTCAAAAACAATTTAACTAGGTGTAGATAAGCACTTTTTGACCTTATGGCTATATCTTTTGAACTTGTAGCTGGATTACACTGAATTTGACATATATTGTGCAGAATCTTGTCCTAAACAACATATATCAACAGCAAAAACCAGCATATTGAATTCATAAGTCATTTCCACTCAAAATCAAAAATGCTTCAACTCGGTGAGATTAGCAGTTTTTGCACGAATGGCTATATCTTTTGATCTGGTCACTGGATTACACTGAATTTGACATATATTGGACAGAATCATGTTCGATACAACATCTATCACCAGCAGAAACAGGCTTGGTGTATTTCAATAGTTATTTCCTCTCTTAATCAAAAGCGCTTCAACTAGGTGTGATAAGCATTTTTTTAACGAATGGCTACATGTTTTGAACCGGTGATGGGATTACACTGAATTTGACATGTGTTCTGCAGAATCAAGTCCTAAACAACATATTTCAACAGCAGAAACCAGCATGATGAAATTCATGAGTTATTCCACTCCAACTCAAATAGGATTTAACTCGATAAGATAAGCAGTTTTTGACCTTTTGGCTATATCTTTTGAACTTGTGGCTGGATTACACTGAATTTGACATATTTTGTGCAAAAACATGTTCTAAACAACATAATTCAACGGCAAAAACCAGCTTGATGAAATCCATTAGGTATTTCCACTCCTAATAATAAACGCTTCAACTAGGTGAGAGAAGCACTTTTTGAACAAATGGCTATTTCTTTTGAACTTGTACCTGGATGACACTGAATTTGACATATATTGCACAGAATCATGTCCTAAACAACATATATCAACAGCAGAAACCAGCATGATGAAATTCATTAGTTATTTCCACTCCAACTCAAAAAAGATTTAACCTCGGGAAGATAAGCACTTTTTAACCTTATGGCTAATCTTTTGAACTTGTTGCAGGATTACACTGAATTTGACATATATTGTGCAGAATCATGTTCTAAACAACATATATCCAGCAGAAGTCAGCTTGATGAAATTAATGAGTTATTTCCAATCCAACTCAAAAACTATTAACTCGATAAGATAAGCACTTTTTGACCTTAAGGCTATATCTTTTGAACATGTAGCTGGATTACACTGAATTTGACATATATTGTGCAGAATCATGTCCTAAACAACATATTTCAAAAGCAGAAACCAGCTTGATGATATTCAATAGTTATTTCCTCTCTTAATCAAAAACGCTTCAACTCGGTGACATAAGCACTTTTTGAACGCATGGCTATATCTTTTGAACTTTTAGCTGGATTACACTGAATTTGACATATATTGTGCAAAATCATGTCCTAAACAACACATATCAACAGCAAAAACCAGCATATTGCAAATCATTAGTAATTTCCACTCCAACTCAATAACGCTTCAACTCGGTGAGAAAAGCACTTTTTTAACGAATGGGTATAGCTTTTGAAAATGTGCCTGGATTACACTGAATTTGACATAAATTGTACAAAATCTTTTCCTAAACAATTTTTCAACCCGATAAGATAAACACTTTTTGAACGAATGTCTATATCTTTTGATTTTGTCGCTGAATTACACTGAATTTGACATATTTTATGCAGAATCATGTCCTAAACAACATATTTCAACAACAGAAACCAGATTAATGAAATTCTTTTTTTTTTTTCCACTCCTAATCAAAAACGCTTCAACTCAGTCAGATGAAGACTTTTTGAACGAATGGATATATCTTTTGAACCTGTGATGGGATCACACTGAATTTGACATATATTGTGCAGAATCTTGTCCTAAACAACATATATCAACAGCAAAAACCAGCATATTGAAATTCATTAGTTATTTCAACTCCAACTCAAAAACGCTTCAACTCGGTGAGATGAGCAGATTTCGAACGAATGGTTATATCTTTTGATCTTGTCGCTGGATTACACTGAATTTGACATATATTGTACAGAATCATGTCCTATACAACATCTATCAGCAGCAGAAAAAGGCTTGGTGAAATTCAATAGTTATTTCCTCTCTTAATCAAAAATGCTTCAACTCGATAAGATAAGAACTTTTTGAACGAATGGCTATATCTTTTGAACTTTCGATGGGATTACACAGAATTTGACATATATTGTGCAGAATCTTGTCCTAAACAACATATTTCAACAGTAGAAACTAACTTGATGAAATTCATTAGTTATTTCCACTCCTAATCAAAAACGCTTCAACTCGGTGAGATAAGCACTTTTTGAACAAATGGCTGTATCTTTTGAACTTGTAGCTGGATTACACTGAATTTTACATTTTTTGTGCTGAATCATGTCCTGTACAACATATTTCGACAACAGAAACCAGCTTGATGAAATTGATTAGTTATTTCCACTCCTAATCAAAAACTCTTCAACTCCGAGAGATAAGCACTTTTTGAACGAAAGGCTATATCTTTTGATCTTGACGTTGGATTACACTGAATTTGACATATTTTGCGTAGAATCATGTCCTAAAAAACATATTTCAACAGCAGAAACCAGCTTGATGAAATTCATTAGTTATTTCCACTTCTAATCAAAAACGCTTCAACCCAATAAGATAAACACTTTTTGAACGAATGGCTATATCTTTTGAACCTGTGATGGGATTACGCTGAATTTGACATATTTTGTGCAGAATCATGTCCTAAAAAACATATTTCAACATCAGAAACAAGCTAGATGAAATTCATTAGTTATTTCCACTCCTAATCAAAAACGCTTCAACTCGGTGAGATAAGTTCTTTTTGAACGAATGGCTTTTTTTTTTGAACCTGTGATGGGATTACACTGAAGTTGACATATTTTGTGCAGAATGATGTCCTACACAACATTTTTCAACGGCAGAAACCAGCTTGATGAAATTCATTTGTTATTTCCAGTCCGAATGAAATACGCTTCAAGTCGGTGAGATAAAGTCTTTTTGAACGAATGGCTATATCTTTTGATCTTGACGCTGGATTACACTGAATTTGACATATTTTGTGCAGAATCATGTCCTAAAAAACATATTTCAACAGCAGAAACCAGCTTGATGAAATTCATTAGTTATTTCCACTCCTAATCAAAAACGCTTCAACTCAGTGAGATGAAGACTTTTTGAACGAATGGATATATCTTTTGAACCTGTGATGGGATCACACTGAATTTGACATATATTGTGCAAAATCATGTTTCAAACAACATATGTCAACAGCAAAAACCAGCTTGATGAAATCCATTAGTTATTTCCAGTCCGAATGAAATACGCTTCAAGTCGGTGAGAAAAGCACTTTTTGAACGAATGGCTATAAATTTTGATCCTGTAGCTGGGTTACACTGAATTTGACATATATATTGCTGAATCATGTCCTAAACAACATATTTCAACAGTAGAAACCAGCTCGATGAAATTCATTTGTTATTTTCACTCCTAATCAAAAACGCTTCAATTCGGTGAGATGAAGACTTTTTGAATGAATGGCTATATGTTTTTAACATGTGATGGGATTACACTGAAATTGACATATATCGTGCAGAATCATGTCCTAGACAACATATATCAACAGCAGAAACCAGCTTGATGAAATTCATTAGTTATTTCCACTCCAACTCAAAAACAATTTAACTCGATAAGATAAGCAGTTTTTGACCTTATAGATAAATCTTTTTAACTTGTAGCTGGATTACACTGAATTTGACATATATTGTGCAGAATCATGTCCTAAACAACATATTTCAAAAGCAGAAACCAGCTTGATGATATTCAATAGTTATTTCCTCTCTTAATCAAAAACGCTTCAACTCGGTGACATAAGCACTTTTTGAACGCATGGCTATATCTTTTGAACTTTTAGCTGGATTACACTGAATTTGACATATATTGTGCAAAATCATGTCCTAAACAACACATATCAACAGCAAAAACCAGCATATTGCAAATCATTAGTAATTTCCACTCCAACTCAATAACGCTTCAACTCGGTGAGAAAAGCACTTTTTTAACGAATGGGTATAGCTTTTGAAAATGTGCCTGGATTACACTGAATTTGACATAAATTGTACAAAATCTTTTCCTAAACAATTTTTCAACCCGATAAGATAAACACTTTTTGAACGAATGTCTATATCTTTTGATTTTGTCGCTGAATTACACTGAATTTGACATATTTTATGCAGAATCATGTCCTAAACAACATATTTCAACAACAGAAACCAGATTAATGAAATTCTTTTTTTTTTTTCCACTCCTAATCAAAAACGCTTCAACTCAGTGAGATGAAGACTTTTTGAACGAATGGATATATCTTTTGAACCTGTGATGGGATCACACTGAATTTGACATATATTGTGCAGAATCTTGTCCTAAACAACATATATTAACAGCAAAAACCAGCATATTGAAATTCATTAGTTATTTCAACTCCAACTCAAAAACGCTTCAACTCGGTGAGATGAGCAGATTTCGAACGAATGGTTATATCTTTTGATCTTGTCGCTGGATTACACTGAATTTGACATATATTGTACAGAATCATGTCCTATAAAACATCTATCAGCAGCAGAAAAAGGCTTGGTGAAATTCAATAGTTATTTCCTCTCTTAATCAAAAACGCTTCAACTCGATAAGATAAGAACTTTTTGAACGAATGGCTATATCTTTTGAACCTTCGATGGGATTACACAGAATTTGACATATATTGTGCAGAATCTTGTCCTAAACAACATATTTCAACAGTAGAAACTAACTTGATGAAATTCATTAATTATTTCCACTCCTAATCAAAAACGCTTCAACTCGGTGAGATAAGCACTTTTTGAACTAATGGCTGTATCTTTTGAACTTGTAGCTGGATTACACTGAATTTTACATTTTTTGTGCTGAATCATGTCCTGTACAACATATTTCGACAACAGAAACCAGCTTGATGAAATTGATTAGTTATTTCCACTCCTAATCAAAAACTCTTCAACTCCGAGAGATAAGCACTTTTTGAACGAAAGGCTATATCTTTTGATCTTGACCCTGGATTACACTGAATTTGACATATATTGTGCAGAATCATGTCCTAAACAACATATCTTAACAGCAGAAACCAGCTTGATGAAATTCATTAGTCATTTCCACTCAAAATCAAAAACGCTTCAAATCAGTGAGATAAGAACTTTTTGACCTTATGGCTATATCTTTTTAACTTATAGCTGGATTACACTGAATTTGACATATATTGTGCAGAATCATGTGCTAAACAACATATATCAACAGCAAAAACCAGCATATTGAAATTCATTAGTTATTTCCACTCCAACTCAAAAACGCTTCAACTCTTTGAGATAAGCAGATTTTGCACGAATGGCTATATCTTTTGATCTTGTCGCTGGATTACAATGAATTTGACATATATTGTGCAGAATCATGTCCTAAACAACATATCTTAACAGCAGAAACCAGCTTGATGAAATTCATTAGTCATTTCCACTCAACATCAAAAACGCTTCAACTCAGTGAGATAAGCACTTTTTGACCTTATGGATACATCTTTTGAACTTGTGACTGGATTAACATGAATTTGACATATATTGTGCAGAATCATGTTCTAAACAAGATATTTCAACAGCAGAAACCGGCTTGATGAAATTCATTAGTTATTTCCACTCCTAATCAAAAACGGTTCAACTCGGTGTGAAGACTTTCTGAACGAATGGCTATATCTTTTTAACCTGTGATGGGATTACACTGAAATTGACATATATTGTGCAGAATCATGTCCTAAACAACATATATCAACAGCAGAAACCAGCATGATGAAATTCATTAGTTATTTCCACTCCTAATGAAAAACGATTTAACTCGATAAGATATGCAGTTTTTGACCTTATGGCTATATCTTTTGAACTTGTGGCTGGATTACACTGAATTTGACATATATTGTACAAAATCATGTTCTATACAACATCTATCAACAGCAGAAACAGGCTTGGTGGAAATCATTAGTCATTTCCACTCAAAAACAAAAAAGCTTCAACTCAGTGAGATAATTACTTTTTTACCTTATGGCTATATCTTTTGAACTTATAGCTGAATTACACTGAATTTGACATATATTGTGCAGAATCATGTCCTAAAAAACATATATCAACGGCAAAAACCAGCATATTTTAATTCATTAGTAATTTGCACTCCAACTCAAAAACGCTTCAACTCGGTGAGATAAGCAGTTTTTGAACTAATGGCTATATCTTTTGATCTTGTTGCTGGATTACACTGAATTTGACATATATTGTGCAGAATCATGTCCTAAACAACGTATATCAACAGCAGAAACCAGGTTAGTGAAATTCATTAGTTATTTCCACTCTTAATCAAAAACGCTTCAACCCGATAAGATAAGCACTTTTTGAACGAATGGCTATATCTTTTGAACCTGTGATGGGATTACACAGAATTTGACATATATTGTGCAGAATCATGTCCTAAACAACATATATCAACGGCAAAAACCAGCATATTTTAATTCATTAGTAATTTGCACTCCAACTCAAAAACGCTTCAACTCGGTGAGATAAGCAGTTTTTGAACTAATGGCTATATCTTTTGATCTTGTTGCTGGATTACACTGAATTTGACATATATTGTGCAGAATCATGTCCTAAACAACGTATATCAACAGCAGAAACCAGGTTAGTGAAATTCATTAGTTATTTCCACTCTTAATCAAAAACGCTTCAACCCGATAAGATAAGCACTTTTTGAACGAATGGCTATATCTTTTGAACCTGTGATGGGATTACACAGAATTTGACATATATTGTGCAGAATCATGTCCTAAACAACATATATCCAGAAGAAACCAGCTTGATGAAATTCATGAGTTATTTCCTGTCCAACTCAAAAACGCTTCAACTCGGTGTGATAAGCACTTTTTGAACGAATGGCTATATCTTTTGAACTTGTACTGGATTAAACTGAATTTGACATTAATTGTGCAGAATCATGTTCTATAAAACATATTTCAACGGCAGTAACCAGCTTGATGAAATCCATTAGTTATTTCCACTCCTAATCAAAAACGCTTCAACTCGGTGAAGGAAGCACTTTTTGAACGAATGGCTATATCTTTTGAACTTGTAGCTGGATTACTCTGAATTTGACATATATTGTGCAGAATCATGTACTGAACAACATATTTGAACAGTAGAAACCAGCTCGTTGAAATTCATTAGTTATTTCCACTCTTAATCAAAAACGCTTCAACACAATTAGGTAATCACTTTTTGAACGAATGGCTATATCTTTTGAACTTGTAGCTGGATTACACTGAATTTGACATATATTGTGCAAAATCATGTCCTAAACAACACATATCAACAGCAAAAAACAGCATATTGCAAATCATTAGTAATTTCCACTCCAACTCAAAAACGCTTCAACTCGGTGAGAAAAGCACTTTTTGAACGAATGGCTATAAATTTTGATCCTGTAGCTGGGTTACACTGAATTTGACATATATATTGCAGAATCAATTCCTAAACAACATATTTCAACAGTAGAAACCAGCTCGATGAAATTCATTAGTTATTTTCACTCCTAATCAAAAACGCTTCAACTCGGTGAGATGAAGACTTTTTGAATGAATGGCTATATGTTTTTAACATGTGATGGGATTACACTGAAATTGACATATATCGTGCAGAATCATGTCCTAGACAACATATATCAACAGCAGAAAACCAGCTTGATGAAATTCATTAGTTATTTCCACTCACACTCAAAAACAATTTAACTCGATTAGATAAGCAGTTTTTGACCTTATAGATATATCTTTTTAACTTGTAGCTGGATAACACTGAAGTTGACATATATTGTGCAGAATCATTTTCTAAACAACATATTTCAACAGGAGAAACCAGCTTGATGAAATTCATTAGTTATTTCCATCCCTAATAAAAAACGCTTCAACTCGGTGAGATAAGCACTTTTTTAACGAATGGCGATATCTTTTGAACTTGTAGCTGGATTACACTGAATTTGACATTAATTGTGCAGAATCATTTTCTAAACAACATATTTCAACAGGAGAAACCAGCTTGATGAAATTCATTAGTTATTTCCATCCCTAATAAAAAACGCTTCAACTCGGTGAGAGAAGCACTTTCTGAACGAATGGCTATATATTTTGATCCTGTAGCTGGGTTTCACTCAATTTGACATATATATTGCAGAATCATGTCCTAAACAACATATTTCAAAATCAGACACCAGCTTAATGAAATTCATTAGTTATTTTCACTCTTAATCAAAAACGCTTCAACCCGATAAGATACGCACTTTTTGAACGAATGGCTATATCTTTTAAACCTGTGATGTGATTACACTAAATTTGACATATATTGTGCAAAATCATGTCCTAAACAACATATATCAACAGCAAAAACCAGCATATTGAAATTCATTAGTTATTTCCAGTTCAACTAAAAAACGCTTCAACTCGGTGAGATAAGCAGTTTTTTAACGAATGGCTATATCTTTTGATCTTGTCGCTGGATTACACTGAATTTGACATATATTGTGCAGAATCATGTCCTATACAACATATTTCAACAGCAGAAACCAGCTTGATGAAATCCATTAGTTTTTTCCACTCCTAATCAAAAACGCTTCAACTCGGTTAGATAAGACGTTTTTGAACGAATGGCTATATCTTTTGAACATGTGATGGGATTACACTGAAATTGACATATATTGTGCAGAATCATGTCCTAGACAACATATTTCAACAGTAGAAACCAGCTTAATGGAATTCGTTAGTTATTTCCACTCCTAATCAAAAACGCTTCAACTCGGTGAGATGAAGACTTTTTGAACGAATGGCTTTATCTTTTTAACCTGTGATGGGATTACACTGAAATTGACATATATTGTGCAGAATCATGTCCTAAACAACATATATCAACAGCAGAAACCAGCATGATGAAATTCATTAGTTATTTCCACTCCTAATCAAAAACGATTTAAGTCGATAAGATATGCAGTTTTTGACCTTATGGCTATATCTTTTGAACTTGTGGCTGGATTACACTGAATTTGACATATATTGTACAAAATCATGTCCTATACAACATCTATCAACAGCAGAAACAGGCTTGGTGGAAATCATTAGTCATTTCCACTCAAAAACAAAAAAGCTTCAACTCAGTGAGATAATTACTTTTTTACCTTATGGCTATATCTTTTGAACTTATAGCTGGATTACACTGAATTTGACATATTGTGTGCAGAATATTGTCCTAAACAACATATTTCAACAGCAGAAACCAGATTAATGAAATTCATTAGTTAATTCATCTCCTAATCAATAACGCTTCAACTCGGTGAGAAAAGCACTTTTTTAACGAATGGCTATATATTTTGATCTTGTAGCTGGGTTACACTGAATTTGACATATATTGTGCAGAATCATGTTCTAAACAAGATATTTCAACAGCAGAAACCGGCTTGATGAAATTCATTAGTTATTTCCACTACTAGTCAAAAACGCTTCAAGTCAGTGATATAAGAACTTTTTGAACGAATGGCTATATCTTTTGAATTTGTACCTGGATTACACTGAATTTGACATATTTTGTGCAGAATCATGTCCGAAACAACATATTTCCACAGCAAAAACCAGCTTAATGAAATTCTTTTTTTTTTTTCCACTCCTAATCAAAAACGCTTCAACTCAGTGAGATTAAGACTTTTTGAACGAATGGATATATCTTTTGAACCTGCGATGGGATCACACTGAATTTGACATATATTGTGCAGAATTTTGTCCTAAACAACATATATCAACAGTAAAAACCAGCATACTGAAATTCATTAGTTATTTCAACTCCAACTCAAAAACGCTTCAACTCGGTGAGATGAGCAGTTTTCGAACGAATGGCTATATCTTTTGATCTTGTCGCTGGATTACACTGAATTTGACATATATTGTACAGAATCATGTCCTATACAACATCTATCAACAGCAGAAAAAGGCTTGGTGAAATTCAATAGTTATTTCCTCTCTTAATCAAAAACGCTTCAACTCGATAAGATAAGAACTTTTTGAACGAATGGCTATACCTTTTGAACCTTCGATGGGATTACACAGAATTTGACATATATTGTGCAGAATCTTGTCCTAAACAACATATTTCAACAGTAGAAACCAGCTTGATGAAATTCATTAGTTATTTCCACTCCAACTCAAAAACGCTTCAACTCTTTGAGATAAGCAGATTTTGCACGAATGGCTATATATTTTGATCTTGTCGCTGGATTACACTGAATTTGACATATATTGTGCAGAATCATGTCCTAAACAACATATCTTAACAGCAGAAACCAGCTAGATGAAATTCATTAGTCATTTCCACTCAAAATCAAAAACGCTTCAAATCAGTGAGATAAGAACTTTTTGACCTTATGGCTATATCTTTTTAACTTATAGCTGGATTACACTGAATTTGACATATATTGTGCAGAATCATGTGCTAAACAACATATATCAACAGCAAAAACCAGCATATTGAAATTCATTAGTTATTTCCACTCCAACTCAAAAACGCTTCAACTCTTTGAGATAAGCAGATTTTGCACGAATGGCTATATCTTTTGATCTTGTCGCTGGATTACAATGAATTTGACATATATTGTGCAGAATCATGTCCTAAACAACATATCTTAACAGCAGAAACCAGCTTGATGAAATTCATTAGTCATTTCCACTCAACATCAAAAACGCTTCAACTCAGTGAGATAAGCACTTTTTGACCTTATGGATACATCTTTTGAACTTGTGACTGGATTAACATGAATTTGACATATATTGTGCAGAATCATGTTCTAAACAAGATATTTCAACAGCAGAAACCGGCTTGATGAAATTCATTAGTTATTTCCACTCCTAATCAAAAACGGTTCAACTCGGTGTGAAGACTTTCTGAACGAATGGCTATATCTTTTTAACCTGTGATGGGATTACACTGAAATTGACATATATTGTGCAGAATCATGTCCTAAACAACATATATCAACAGCAGAAACCAGCATGATGAAATTCATTAGTTATTTCCACTCCTAATCAAAAACGATTTAACTCGATAAGATATGCAGTTTTTGACCTTATGGCTATATCTTTTGAACTTGTGGCTGGATTACACTGAATTTGACATATATTGTACAAAATCATGTTCTATACAACATCTATCAACAGCAGAAACAGGCTTGGTGGAAATCATTAGTCATTTCCACTCAAAAACAAAAAAGCTTCAACTCAGTGAGATAATTACTTTTTTACCTTATGGCTATATCTTTTGAACTTATAGCTGAATTACACTGAATTTGACATATATTGTGCAGAATCATGTCCTAAAAAACATATATCAACGGCAAAAACCAGCATATTTTAATTCATTAGTAATTTGCACTCCAACTCAAAAACGCTTCAACTCGGTGAGATAAGCAGTTTTTGAACTAATGGCTATATCTTTTGATCTTGTTGCTGGATTACACTGAATTTGACATATATTGTGCAGAATCATGTCCTAAACAACGTATATCAACAGCAGAAACCAGGTTAGTGAAATTCATTAGTTATTTCCACTCTTAATCAAAAACGCTTCAACCCGATAAGATAAGCACTTTTTGAACGAATGGCTATATCTTTTGAACCTGTGATGGGATTACACAGAATTTGACATATATTGTGCAGAATCATGTCCTAAACAACATATATCCAGAAGAAACCAGCTTGATGAAATTCATGAGTTATTTCCTGTCCAACTCAAAAACGCTTCAACTCGGTGTGATAAGCACTTTTTGAACGAATGGCTATATCTTTTGAACTTGTACTGGATTAAACTGAATTTGACATTAATTGTGCAGAATCATGTTCTATAAAACATATTTCAACGGCAGTAACCAGCTTGATGAAATCCATTAGTTATTTCCACTCCTAATCAAAAACGCTTCAACTCGGTGAAGGAAGCACTTTTTGAACGAATGGCTATATCTTTTGAACTTGTAGCTGGATTACTCTGAATTTGACATATATTGTGCAGAATCATGTACTGAACAACATATTTGAACAGTAGAAACCAGCTCGTTGAAATTCATTAGTTATTTCCACTCTTAATCAAAAACGCTTCAACACAATTAGGTAATCACTTTTTGAACGAATGGCTATATCTTTTGAACTTGTAGCTGGATTACACTGAATTTGACATATATTGTGCAAAATCATGTCCTAAACAACACATATCAACAGCAAAAAACAGCATATTGCAAATCATTAGTAATTTCCACTCCAACTCAAAAACGCTTCAACTCGGTGAGAAAAGCACTTTTTGAACGAATGGCTATAAATTTTGATCCTGTAGCTGGGTTACACTGAATTTGACATATATATTGCAGAATCAATTCCTAAACAACATATTTCAACAGTAGAAACCAGCTCGATGAAATTCATTAGTTATTTTCACTCCTAATCAAAAACGCTTCAACTCGGTGAGATGAAGACTTTTTGAATGAATGGCTATATGTTTTTAACATGTGATGGGATTACACTGAAATTGACATATATCGTGCAGAATCATGTCCTAGACAACATATATCAACAGCAGAAAACCAGCTTGATGAAATTCATTAGTTATTTCCACTCACACTCAAAAACAATTTAACTCGATTAGATAAGCAGTTTTTGACCTTATAGATATATCTTTTTAACTTGTAGCTGGATAACACTGAAGTTGACATATATTGTGCAGAATCATTTTCTAAACAACATATTTCAACAGGAGAAACCAGCTTGATGAAATTCATTAGTTATTTCCATCCCTAATAAAAAACGCTTCAACTCGGTGAGATAAGCACTTTTTTAACGAATGGCGATATCTTTTGAACTTGTAGCTGGATTACACTGAATTTGACATTAATTGTGCAGAATCATTTTCTAAACAACATATTTCAACAGGAGAAACCAGCTTGATGAAATTCATTAGTTATTTCCATCCCTAATAAAAAACGCTTCAACTCGGTGAGAGAAGCACTTTCTGAACGAATGGCTATATATTTTGATCCTGTAGCTGGGTTTCACTCAATTTGACATATATATTGCAGAATCATATCCTAAACAACATATTTCAAAATCAGAAACCAGCTTAATGAAATTCATTAGTTATTTTCACTCTTAATCAAAAACGCTTCAACCCGATAAGATACGCACTTTTTGAACGAATGGCTATATCTTTTGAACCTGTGATGTGATTACACTAAATTTGACATATATTGTGCAAAATCATGTCCTAAACAACATATATCAACAGCAAAAACCAGCATATTGAAATTCATTAGTTATTTCCAGTCCAACTAAAAAACGCTTCAACTCGGTGAGATAAGCAGTTTTTTAACGAATGGCTATATCTTTTGATCTTGTCGCTGGATTACACTGAATTTGACATATATTGTGCAGAATCATGTCCTATACAACATATTTCAACAGCAGAAACCAGCTTGATGAAATCCATTAGTTTTTTCCACTCCTAATCAAAAACGCTTCAACTCGGTTAGATAAGACGTTTTTGAACGAATGGCTATATCTTTTGAACATGTGATGGGATTACACTGAAATTGACATATATTGTGCAGAATCATGTCCTAGACAACATATTTCAACAGTAGAAACCAGCTTAATGGAATTCGTTAGTTATTTCCACTCCTAATCAAAAACGCTTCAACTCGGTGAGATGAAGACTTTTTGAACGAATGGCTTTATCTTTTTAACCTGTGATGGGATTACACTGAAATTGACATATATTGTGCAGAATCATGTCCTAAACAACATATATCAACAGCAGAAACCAGCATGATGAAATTCATTAGTTATTTCCACTCCTAATCAAAAACGATTTAACTCGATAAGATATGAAGTTTTTGACCTTATGGCTATATCTTTTGAACTTGTGGCTGGATTACACTGAATTTGACATATATTGTACAAAATCATGTCCTATACAACATCTATCAACAGCAGAAACAGGCTTGGTGGAAATCATTAGTCATTTCCACTCAAAAACAAAAAAGCTTCAACTCAGTGAGATAATTACTTTTTTACCTTATGGCTATATCTTTTGAACTTATAGCTGGATTACACTGAATTTGACATATTGTGTGCAGAATATTGTCCTAAACAACATATTTCAACAGCAGAAACCAGATTAATGAAATTCATTAGTTATTTCATCTCCTAATCAATAACGCTTCAACTCGGTGAGAAAAGCACTTTTTTAACGAATGGCTATATATTTTGATCTTGTAGCTGGGTTACACTGAATTTGACATATATTGTGCAGAATCATGTTCTAAACAAGATATTTCAACAGCAGAAACCGGCTTGATGAAATTCATTAGTTATTTCCACTACTAGTCAAAAACGCTTCAAGTCAGTGATATAAGAACTTTTTGAACGAATGGCTATATCTTTTGAATTTGTACCTGGATTACACTGAATTTGACATATTTTGTGCAAAATCATGTCCTAAACAACATATATCAACAGCAAAAACCAGCATATTGAAATTCATTAGTTATTTCCAGTCCAACTAAAAAACGCTTCAACTCGGTGAGATAAGCAGTTTTTTAACGAATGGCTATATCTTTTGATCTTGTCGCTGGATTACACTGAATTTGACATATATTGTGCAGAATCATGTCCTATACAACATATTTCAACAGCAGAAACCAGCTTGATGAAATCCATTAGTTTTTTCCACTCCTAATCAAAAACGCTTCAACTCGGTTAGATAAGACGTTTTTGAACGAATGGCTATATCTTTTGAACATGTGATGGGATTACACTGAAATTGACATATATTGTGCAGAATCATGTCCTAGACAACATATTTCAACAGTAGAAACCAGCTTAATGGAATTCGTTAGTTATTTCCACTCCTAATCAAAAACGCTTCAACTCGGTGAGATGAAGACTTTTTGAACGAATGGCTTTATCTTTTTAACCTGTGATGGGATTACACTGAAATTGACATATATTGTGCAGAATCATGTCCTAAACAACATATATCAACAGCAGAAACCAGCATGATGAAATTCATTAGTTATTTCCACTCCTAATCAAAAACGATTTAACTCGATAAGATATGAAGTTTTTGACCTTATGGCTATATCTTTTGAACTTGTGGCTGGATTACACTGAATTTGACATATATTGTACAAAATCATGTCCTATACAACATCTATCAACAGCAGAAACAGGCTTGGTGGAAATCATTAGTCATTTCCACTCAAAAACAAAAAAGCTTCAACTCAGTGAGATAATTACTTTTTTACCTTATGGCTATATCTTTTGAACTTATAGCTGGATTACACTGAATTTGACATATTGTGTGCAGAATATTGTCCTAAACAACATATTTCAACAGCAGAAACCAGATTAATGAAATTCATTAGTTATTTCATCTCCTAATCAATAACGCTTCAACTCGGTGAGAAAAGCACTTTCTTAACGAATGGCTATATATTTTGATCTTGTAGCTGGGTTACACTGAATTTGACATATATTGTGCAGAATCATGTTCTAAACAAGATATTTCAACAGCAGAAACCGGCTTGATGAAATTAATTAGTTATTTCCACTACTAGTCAAAAACGCTTCAAGTCAGTGATATAAGAACTTTTTGAACGAATGGCTATATCTTTTGAATTTGTACCTGGATTACACTGAATTTGACATATTTTGTGCAGAATCATGTCCGAAACAACATATTTCCACAGCAAAAACCAGCTTAATGAAATTCTTTTTTTTTTTTCCACTCCTAATCAAAAACGCTTCAACTCAGTGAGATTAAGACTTTTTGAACGAATGGATATATCTTTTGAACCTGCGATGGGATCACACTGAATTTGACATATATTGTGCAGAATCTTGTCCTAAACAACATATATCAACAGTAAAAACCAGCATATTGAAATTCATTAGTTATTTCAACTCCAACTCAAAAACGCTTCAACTCGGTGAGATGAGCAGTTTTCGAACGAATGGCTATATCTTTTGATCTTGTCGCTGGATTACACTGAATTTGACATATATTGTACAGAATCATGTCCTATACAACATCTATCAACAGCAGAAAAAGGCTTGGTGAAATTCAATAGTTATTTCCTCTCTTAATCAAAAACGCTTCAACTCGATAAGATAAGAACTTTTTGAACGAATGGCTATACCTTTTGAACCTTCGATGGGATTACACAGAATTTGACATATATTGTGCAGAATCTTGTCCTAAACAACATATTTCAACAGTAGAAACCAGCTTGATGAAATTCATTAGTTATTTCCACTCAAAATCAAAAACGCTTCAACTCGGTGAGATAAGCACTTTTTGAACTAATGGCTGTATCTTTTGAACTTGTAGCTGGATTACCCTGAATTTTACATTTTTTGTGCTGAATCATGTCCTGTACAACATATTTCAACAACAGAAACCAGCTTGATGAAATTAATTATTTATTTCCACTCCTAATCAAAAACTCTTCAACTCCGTGAGATAAGCACTTTTTGAACGAAAGGCTATATCTTTTGATCTTGACGCTGGATTACACTGAATTTGACATATTTTGCGTAGAATCATGTCCTAAAAAACATATTTCAACAGCAGAAACCAGCTTGATGAAATTCATTAGTTATTTCCACTTATAATCAAAAACGCTTCAACCCGATAAGATAAACACTTTTTGAACGAATGGCTATCTGTTTTTAACCTGTGATGGGATTATACTGAATTTGACATATTTTGTGCAGAATCATGTCCTAAAAAACATATTTCAACATCAGAAACCAGCTAGATGAAATTCATTAGTTATTTCCACTCCTAATCAAAAACGCTTCAACTCGGTGAGATAAGTCCTTTATGAACGAATGGCTATATCTTTTGAACCTGTGATGGGATTACACTGAAGTTGACATATTTTGTGCAGAATGATGTCCTACACAACATTTTTCAACGGCAGATACCAGCTTGATGAAATTCATTTGTTATTTCCACTCCGAATCAAATACGCTTCAAGTTGGTGAGATAAAGTCTTTTTGAACGAATGGCTATATCTTTTGATCTTGACGCTGGATTACACTGAATTTGACATATATTGTGCTGAATCATGTCCTAAACAACATATCTTAACAGCAGAAACCAGCTTGATGAAATTCATGAGTCATTTCCACTCAACATCAAAAACCCTTCAACTCAGTGAGATAAGCACTTTTTGACCTTATGGATACATCTTTTGAACTTGTGGCTGGATTAACATGAATTTGACATATATTGTGCAGAATCATGTTCTAAACAAGATATTTCAACAGCAGAAACCGGCTTGATGAAATTCATTAGTTATTTCCACTCCTAATCAAAAACGGTTCAACTCGGTGTGAAGACTTTTTGAACGAATGGCTATACCTTTTGAACGTTCGATGGGATTACACAGAATTTGACATATATTGTGCAGAATCTTGTCCTAAACAACATATTTCAACAGTAGAAACCAGCTTGATGAAATTCATTAGTTATTTCCACTCCTAATCAAAAACGCTTCAACTCGGTGAGATAAGCACTTTTTGAACTAATGGCTGTATCTTTTGAACTTGTAGCTGGATTACCCTGAATTTTACATTTTTTGTGCTGAATCATGTCCTGTACAACATATTTCAACAACAGAAACCAGCTTGATGAAATTAATTATTTATTTCCACTCCTAATCAAAAACTCTTCAACTCCGTGAGATAAGCACTTTTTGAACGAAAGGCTATATCTTTTGATCTTGACGCTGGATTACACTGAATTTGACATATTTTGCGTAGAATCATGTCCTAAAAAACATATTTCAACAGCAGAAACCAGCTTGATGAAATTCATTAGTTATTTCCACTTCTAATCAAAAACGCTTCAACCCGATAAGATAAACACTTTTTGAACGAATGGCTATATGTTTTTAACCTGTGATGGGATTACACTGAATTTGACATATTTTGTGCAGAATCATGTCCTAAAAAACATATTTCAACATCAGAAACCAGCTAGATGAAATTCATTAGTTATTTCCACTCCTAATCAAAAACGCTTCAACTCGGTGAGATAAGTCCTTTATGAACGAATGGCTATATCTTTTGAACCTGTGATGGGATTACACTGAAGTTGACATATTTTGTGCAGAATGATGTCCTACACAACATTTTTCAACGGCAGAAACCAGCTTGATGAAATTCATTTGTTATTTCCACTCCGAATCAAATACGCTTCAAGTTGGTGAGATAAAGTCTTTTTGAACGAATGGCTATATCTTTTGATCTTGACGCTGGATTACACTGAATTTGACATATATTGTGCAGAATCATGTCCTAAACAACATATCTTAACAGCAGAAACCAGCTTGATGAAATTCATGAGTCATTTCCACTCAACATCAAAAACGCTTCAACTCAGTGAGATAAGCACTTTTTAACCTTATGGATACATCTTTTGAACTTGTGGCTGGATTAACATGAATTTGACATATATTGTGCAGAATCATGTTCTAAACAAGATATTTCAACAGCAGAAACCGGCTTGATGAAATTCATTAGTTATTTCCACTCCTAATCAAAAACGGTTCAACTCGGTGTGAAGACTTTTTGAACGAATGGCTATATCTTTTTAACCTGTGATGGGATTACACTGAAATTGACATATATTGTGCAGAATCATGTCCTAGACAACATATTTCAACAGTAGAAACCAGCTTAATGGAATTCGTTAGTTATTTCCACTCCTAATCAAAAACGCTTCAACTCGGTGAGATGAAGACTTTTTGAACGAATGGCTTTATCTTTTTAACCTGTGATGGGATTACACTGAAATTGACATATATCGTGCAGAATCGTGTCCTAAACAACATATATCAACAACATAAACCAGCATGATGAAATTCATTAGTTATTTCCACTCCTAATCAAAAACGATTTAACCCGATAAGATATGCAGTTTTTGACCTTATGGCTTTATCTTTTGAACTTGTGGCTGGATTACACTGAATTTGACATATATTGTACAAAATCATGTCCTATACAACATCTATCAACAGCAGAAACAGGCTTGGTGGAAATCATTAGTCATTTCCACTCAAAAACAAAAAAGCTTCAACTCAGTGAGATAATTACTTTTTTACCTTATGGCTATATCTTTTGAACTTATAGCTGAATTACACTGAATTTCACATATATTGTGCAGAATCATGTCCTAAACAACATATATCAACAGCAAAAACCAGCATATTGAAATTCATTAGTTATTTCCACTCCAACTCAAAAACGATTTAACTCGATAATATAAGTAGTTTTTGACCTAATGGCTATATCTTTTGAACTTGTAGTTGGATTACACTGAATTTGACATATTTTGTGCAGAATATTGTCCTAAACAACATATTTCAACAGCAGAAACCAGATTAATGAAATTCATTAGTTATTTCCACTACTAGTCAAAAACGCTTCAAGTCAGTGATATAAGAACTTTTTGAACGAATGGCTATATCTTTTGAATTTGTACCTGGATTACACTGAATTTGACATATTTTGTGCAGAATCATGTCCGAAACAACATATTTCCACAGCAGAAACCAGCTTAATGAAATTCTTTTTTTTTTTTCCACTCCTAATCAAAAACGCTTCAACTCAGTGAGATGATGATTTTTTGAACGAATGGATATATCTTTTGAACCTGTGATGCGATCACATTGAATTTGACATATATTGTGCAGAATCTTGTCCTAAACAACATATATCAACAGCAGAAACCAGCATGATGAAATTGATTAGTTATTTCCACTCCAACTCAAAAAAGATTTAACTCTGTAAGATAAGCACTTTTTGACCTTATGGCTATATCTTTTGAACTTGTAGCTGGATTACACAGAATTTGACATGTATTGTGCAGAATCATGTTCTAAACAACATATGTCAACAGCAAAAACCAACTTGGTGAAATTCATTAGTTATTTCCACTCTTAATCAAAAACGCTTCAACCCGATAAGATAAGCACTTTTTGAATGAATGGCTATATCTTTTGAACCCGTGATGTGATTACACTAAATTTGACATATATTGTGCATAATCATGTCCGAAACAACATATATAAACAGCAGAAACCAGAATGATGAAATTCATTAGTTATTTCCTTTCCAACTCAAAAAAGATTTAACCTCGGTAAGATAAGCACTCTTTGACCCTATGGCTATATCTTTTGAACTTGTAGGTGGATTACACTGAATTTGACATATATGTTGCAGAATCATGTCCTAAACAACATATCTCACCAGCAGAAACCAGCTAGATGAAATTCATTAGTCATTTCCACTCAAAAACAAAAAAAGTTTCAACTCAGCGAGATAAGCACTTTTTGACCTTATGGCTATATCTTTTGAACTTATAGCTGGATTACACTGAATTTGATATATTGTGCAGAATCATGTCCTAAACAACATATATCAACAGCAAAAACCAGCATATTGAAATTCATTAGTTATTTCAACTCCAACTCAAAAACGCTTCAACTCGGTGAGATGAGCAGTTTTCGAACGAATGGCTATATCTTTTGATCTTGTCGCTGGATTACACTGAATTTGACATATATTGTACAGAATCATGTCCTTTACAACATCTATCAATAGCAGAAAAAGGCTTGGTGAAATTCAATAGTTATTTCCTCTCTTAATCAAAAACGCTTCAACTCGATAAGATAAGAACTTTTTGAACGAATGGCTATATCTTTTGAACCTTCGATGGGATTACACAGAATTTTACATTTTTTGTGCTGAATCATGTCCTATACAACATATTTCAACAACAGAAACCAGCTTGATGAAATTGATTAGTTATTTCCACTACTAATCAAAAACGCTTCAACTCCGTGAGATAAGCACTTTTTGAACGAAAGGCTATATCTTTTGATCTTGACGCTGGATTACACTGAATTTGACATATTTTGCGTAGAATCATGTCCTAAAAAACATATTTCAACAGCAGAAACCAGCTTGATGAAATTCATTAGTTATTTCCACTTCTAATCAAAAACGCTCCAACCCAAAAATATAAACACTTTTTGAACGAATGGCTATATTTTTTGAACCTTTGATGGGATTACACTGAATTTGACATATTTTGTGCAGAATCATGTCCTAAAAAACATATTTCAACATCAGAAACCAGCTAGATGAAATTCATTAGTTATTTCCACTTATAATCAAAAACGCTTCAACTCGGTGAGATAAGTCCTTTTTGAACGAATGGCTATATCTTTTGAACCTGTGATGGGATTACACTGAAGTTGACATATTTTGTGCAGAATGATGTCCTAAAAAACATTTGTCAACGGCAGAAACCAGCTTGATGAAATTCATCTGTTATTTCCACTCCGAATCAAAAACGCTTCAAGTCGGTGAGATAAAGTCTTTTTGAACGAATGGCTATATCTTTTGATCTTGACGCTGGATTACACTGAATTTGACATATATTGTGCAGAATCATGTCCTAAACAACATATCTTAACAGCAGAAACCAGCTTGATGAAATTCATTAGTCATTTCCACTCAACATCAAAAACGCTTCAACTCAGTGAGATAAGCACTTTTTGACCTTATGGATACATCTTTTGAACTTGTGGCTGGATTAACATGAATTTGACATATATTGTGCAGAATCATGTTCTAAACAAGATATTTCAACAGCAGAAACCGGCTTGATGAAATTCATTAGTTATTTCCACTCCTAATCAAAAACGGTTCAACTCGGTGTGAAGACTTTTTGAACGAATGGCTATATCTTTTTAACCTGTAATGGGATTACACTGAAATTGACATATATTGTGCAGAATCTTGTCCTAAACAACATATATCAACAGTAAAAACCAGCATATTGAAATTCATTAGTTATTTCAACTCCAACTCAAAAACGCTTCAACTCGGTGAGATGAGCAGTTTTCGAACGAATGGCTATATCTTTTGATCTTGTCGCTGGATTACACTGAATTTGACATATATTGTACAGAATCATGTCCTATACAACATCTATCAACAGCAGAAAAAGGCTTGGTGAAATTCAATAGTTATTTCCTCTCTTAATCAAAAACGCGTTATCTCGGTGAGATAAGCACTTTTTGAACGAATGGCTATATCTTTTGAACCTGTGATGGGATTACACTGAATTTGATATATATTGTGCAGAATCATGTCCTAAACAACATATATCAACAGCAGAAACCAGCATGATGAAATTCATTAATTATTTCCACTCCAACTCAAAAAAGATTTAATCTCGGTAAGATAAGCACTTTTTGAACGAATGGCTATATCTTTTGAACTTGTGGCTGGATTACACTGAATTTGACATATATTGTGCAGAATCATGTCCTAAACAACATATTTCAACAGTAGAAACCAACTTGATGATATTCATTAGTTATTTCCACTCCTCATCAAAAACGCTTCTACTCGGTGAGATCAGCACTTTTTGAACGAATGGCTATATCTTTTGAACTTGTAGCTGAATTACACTGAATTTGACATATTTTGTGCTGAATCATGTCCTTTACAACATATTTCAACAGTAGAAACCAGCTTGATGAAATTCATTAGTTTTTTCACCTCCAACTCAAAAACGATTTAACTCGGAAAGATAAGCACTTTTTGAACGATTGGCTATATCTTTTGATCTTGTCGCTGAATTACACTGAATTTGATATATATTGTGCAGAATAATGTCCTAAACAACATATATCAACAGCAGAAACCAGCATGATGAAATTTATTAGTTATTTCCACTCCAACTCAAAAAAAGATTTAACCTCGGTAAGATATGCACTTTTTGAACGATTGGCTATATCTTTTGAAAATGTACCTGGATTACACTGAATTTGACATAAATTGTAAAAAATCTTGTCCTAAACAACATATTTCAACAGCAGAATACAGCTTGATGAAATCCATAAGTTATTTCCACTTTTAAACAAAAACTCTTCAACTCGGTGAGATAATCACTTTTTGAACTAATGGCTGTATCTTTTGAACTTGTAGCTGGATTACCCTGAATTTTACATTTTTTGTGCTGAATCATGTCCTATACAACATATTTCAACAACAGAAACCAGCTTGATGAAATTGATTAGTTATTTCCACTCCTAATCAAAAACGCTTCAACTCCGTGAGATAAGCACTTTTTGAACGAAAGGCTATATCTTTTGATCTTGACGCTGGATTACACTGAATTTGACATATTTTGCGTAGAATCATGTCCTAAAAAACATATTTCAACAGCAGAAACCAGCTTGATGAAATTCATTAGTTATTTCCACTTCTAATCAAAAACGCTTCAACCCAAAAAGATAAACACTTTTTGAACGAATGGCTATATCTTTTGAACCTGTGATGGGATTACACTGAATTTAACATATTTTGTGCAGAATCATGTCCTAAAAAACATATTTCAACATCAGAAACCAGCTAGATGAAATTCATTAGTTATTTCCACTCATAATCAAAAACGCTTAAACTCGGTGAGATAAGCCCTTTTTGAACGAATGGCTATATCTTTTGAACCTGTGATGGGATTACACTGAAGTTGACATATTTTGTGCAGAGTGATGTCCTAAACAACATCTATCAACGTCAGAAACCAGCTTGATGAAATTCATTAGTCATTTCCACTCAAAATCAAAAACGCTTCAACTCAGTGAGATAAGCACTTTTTGACCTTATGGATACATCTTTTGAACTTGTGGTTGGATTAACATGAATTTGTCATATTTTGTGCAGAATCATGTTCTAAATAAGATATTTCAACAGCAGAAACCGGCTTGATGAAATTCATTAGTTATTTCAACTCCTAATCAAAAACGGTTCAACTCCGTGTGAAGACTTTTTGAACGAATGGCTATATCTTTTTAACCTGTAATGGGATTACACTGAAATTGACATATATTGTGCAGAATCATGTCCTAGACAACATATTTCAACAGCAGAAACCAGCTTAATGGAATTCGTTAGATATTTCCACTCCTAATCAAAAACGCTTCAACTCGGTGAGATGAAGACTTTTTGAACGAATGGCTTTATCTTTTTAACCTGTGATGGGATTACACTGAAATTGACATATATTTTGCAGAATCATGTCCTAAACAACATATATCAACAGCAGAAACCAGCATGATGAAATTCATTTGTTATTTCCACTCCTAATCCAAAACGATTTAACTCGATAAGATATGCAGTTTTTGACCTTATGGCTATATCTTTTGAACTTGTGGCTGGATTACACTGAATTTGACATATATTGTACAGAATCATGTCTTTAACAACATCTATCAACAGCAGAAACAGGCTTGGTGGAAATCATTAGTCATTTCCACTCAAAAACAAAAAAGCTTCAATTCAGTGACATAATTACTTTTTTACCTTATGGCTATATCTTTTGAACTTATAGCTGGATTACACTGACTTTGACATATACTGTGCAGAATCATGTCCTAAACAACATATATCAACAGCAAAAATTAGCATATTGATATTCATTAGTTATTTCAACTCCAACTAGAAAACGCTTCAACTCGGTGAGAAAAGCAGTTTTTGAACGAATGGCTATATCTTTTGATCTTGTCGCTGGATTACACTGAATATGACATATATTGTACAGAATCATGTCCTATACAACATCTATCAACAGCAGAAACAGGCTTGGTGAAATTCAATATTTATTTCCTCTCTTAATCAAAAACGCTTCAACTCGGTGAGATAAGCACTTTTTGATCGAATGGCTATATCTTTTGAACCTGTAATGGGATTACACTGAATTTTACATATTTTGTGTAGAATCATGTCCTAAACAATATTTCAACAGCAGAAAAAAGCTTGATGAAATTCATTTGTTATTTCCACTCCGAATCAAATACGCTTCAAGTCGGTGAGATATAGACTTTTTGAACGAATGGCTATATCTTTTGAACTTGTAGCTGGATTACACGGAATATTACATATATTGTGCAAAATCATGTCCTATAGTAAATATTTCAACAGCAGAAACCAGCTTGATGAAATTCATTAGTCATTTCCACTCAAAATCAAATACGCTTCAATTCAGTGAGATAAGCACTTTATGACCTTGTGGCAATATCTTTTGAACTTATAGCTGGATTACTCTGAATTTGACATATATTGTACAGAATCATGTCCTATACAACATCTATCAACAGCAGGAAAAGGCTTGGTGAAAATCAATAGTTATTTCCTCTCTTAATAAAAAACGCTTTAATTCGGTGAGATAAGCACTTTTTGAACGAATGGCTATATCTTTTGAACCTGTGATTGGATTACACTGAATTTGACATATATTGTTGAGAATCATGTCCTAAACAACATATTTCAACAGTAGAAACAGACTTGATGAAATTCATTTGTTATTTCCACTCCGAATCAAATACGCTTCAAGTCGGTGAGATATAGACTTTTTGAACGAATGGCTATATGTTTTGAACTTGTAGCGGGATTACACTGAATTTGATATGTATTGTGCAGAATCATGTCCTATACAAAATCTATCAACAGCAGAAAAAGGCTTGGTGAAATTCAATAGTAATTTCCTCTCTTAATCAAAAACGCTTCAACTCGGTGAGATACGCAGTTTTTGAACGAATGGCTATATCTTTTGAGCCTGTGATGGGATTACACTGAATTTGAAATATTTTGTGCAGAATCATGTCCAAGACAACATATATCAACAGCAGAAACCAGCTTGATGAAATTCATCAGTTATTTCCACTCCAACTCAAAAACAATTTAACTCGATAAGATAAGCACTTTTTTAACGAATGGCTATATCTTTTGAACTTGCCGCTAGATTACACTGAAATTGACATTAATTGTGCAGAATCATGTACTGAACATCATATATGAACAGCAGAAACCAGCTTGATGAAATTCATGAGTTATTTCCACTCAATCAAAAACGCTTCAATCCGATAAGATAAACACTTTTTGAACGAATGGCTATATTATTTGAACATGTGATGGGATTACACTGAATTTAACATATATTGTGCAGAATCATGTCCTAAACAACATATATCACCAGTAGACACCAGCTTGATGAAATTCATGAGTTATTTCCACTCCTAATCAAAAGCGATTTAACTCGGTAAGATAAGTACTTTTTGACCTTATGGCTATATCTTTTGAACTTGTAGCTGGATGACACAGAATTTGACATATATTGTGCAGAATCATGTCCTAAACAACATATTTCAACAGCAGAAACCAGCCTGATGAAATTCATTAGTCATTTCCATTCCAACTCAAAAACGCTTCAACTCGGTGAGATAAGCAGTTTTTGAACGAATGGCTATATCTTTTGATCTTGTCTCTGAATTACACTGAATTTGATATATATTGTGCAGAATCATGTCCTATACAACATCTATCAACAGCAGAAATAGGCTTAGTGAAATTCAATAGTTATTTCCTCTCCTAATCAAAAACGCTTCAACTCGGTGAGATACGCAGTTTTTGAACGAATGGCTATATCTTTTGAACCTGTGATGGGATTACACTGAATTTGAAATATTTTGTGCAGAATCATGTCCTAAACAACATATTTCAACAGCAGAAACCAGCTTGATGAAATTCATTAGTTATTTCCACTCCAAATCAAAAACGCTTCAACTCAGTAAGATAAGCAATTTTTCAACGAATGGCTATATCTTTTGACCTTGTAGCTTGATTCCACTGAAATTGACATATATTGTGCAAAATCATGTTCCAAACAACATATTTCAACGGCAAAAACCAGCTTGATGAAATCCATTAGTTATTTCCACTCCTGATCAAAAACGCTTCAATTCGGTGAGAAAAGCACTTTTTGAACGAATGGCTATATATTTTGATCCTGTTGCTGGGTTACACTGAATTTGATATATATATTGCAGAATCATGTCATAAACAACATATTTCAAAAGCAGAAACCAGCTTGATGAAATTCATTAGTTATTTTCACTCCTAATCAAAAACGCTTCAACTCGGTGAGATGAAGACTTTTTGAACGAATGGCTATATCTTTTTAACCTGTGATGGGATTACACTGAAATTGACATATATAGTAAAGAATCATGTCCTAGACAACATATTTCAACAGCAGAAACCAGAATGATGAAATCCATTAGTTATTTCCACTCTTGATCAAAAACGCTTCAATTCGGTGAGAAAAGCAGTTTTTGACCTTATGGATACATCCTTAGAACTTGTGGCTGGATTAACATGAATTTGACATATATTGTGCAGAATCATGTCCTTATCAACATATATCAACAGCAAAAACCAAATTGGTGAAATTCATTAGTTATTTCCGCTCTTCATCAAAAACGC
Source organism: Fistularia commersonii (assembly GCF_037954325.1). Taxonomy (NCBI): domain Eukaryota; kingdom Metazoa; phylum Chordata; class Actinopteri; order Syngnathiformes; family Fistulariidae; genus Fistularia; species Fistularia commersonii. The sequence continues at coordinate 10,801 of NW_028234047.1, read as the reverse complement.
TTCAACGCGATAAGATAAACACTTTTTGAACGAATGGCTATATCTTTTAAACCGGTGATGTGATTAAACTAAATTTGACATATATTGTGCAAAATCATGTCCTAAACAACATATATCAACAGCAAAACCCGCATATTGAAATTCATTAGTTATTTCCACTGCAACTCAAAAACGCTTCAACTCGGTGAGATAAGCAGTTTTTGAACGAATGGTTATATCTTTTGATCTTGTCGCTGGATTACACTGAATTTAACATATATTGTGCAGAATCATGTCCTATACAACATATATCAACAGCAGAAACGAGCTTGATGAAATCCATTAGTTTTTTCCACTCCTAATCAAAATTGCTTCAACCCGATAAGATAAAAACTTTTTGAACGAATGGCTATATCTTTTGATCTTGTCGCTGAATTACACTGAATTTGACATATATTGTGCAGAATCATGTTCTAAACAACATATTTCAACAGCAGAAACCAGATTAATGAAATTCATTAGTTATTTCCACTCCTACTCAAAAACGTTTCAACTCGGTGAGATAAGTACTTTTTAAACGGATGGCTATATCTTTTGAACTTGTAGCTGGATTACACTGAATTTGATATTAATTGTGCAGAATCATGTTCTAAATAACATATTCCACCGGCAAAAACCAGCTTGATAAAGCCATTAGTTATTTCCACTCCAACTCAAGAACGCTTCAACTCAGTGACATAAGCACTTTTTGATCTTATGGCTATATCTTTTGAATTTATAGCTGGATTACACTGAATTTGACATATATAGTGCAGAATCATGTCCTAAACAACACATATCAACAGCAAAAAAAAAGCATATTGTAATTCATTAGTAATTTCCACTCAAAATTAAAACGCTTCAACTCAGTGAGATAAGAACTTTTTGACCTTATGGCTATATCTTTTGAACTTGTAGCTGGATTACACTGAATTTGACATATATTGTGCAGAATCATGTTCTAAACAACACATTTCAACGGTAAAAACCAGCTTGATGAAATCCATTAGATATATCCACTCCTAATCAAAAACGCTTCAACTCGGTGAGAAAAGCACTTTTTGAACGGATGGCTATATCTTTTAAACTTATAGCTGGATTACACTGAATTTGATATTAATTGTGCAGAATCATGTTCTAAATAACATATTCCACCGGCAAAAACCAGCTTGATAAAGCCATTAGTTATTTCCACTCCAACTCAAGAACGCTTCAACTCAGTGACATAAGCACTTTTTGATCTTATGGCTATATCTTTTGAATTTATAGCTGGATTACATTGAATTTGACATATATAGTGCAGAATCATGTCCTAAACAACACATATCAACAGCAAAAAACCAGCATATTGTAATTCATTAGTAATTTCCACTCAAAATCTGAAACGCTTCTACTCAGTGAGATAAGAACTTTTTGACCTTATGGCTATATCTTTTGAACTTGTAGCTGGATTACACTGAATTTGACATATATTGTGCAGAATCATGTCCTTAACAACATATATCAACAGCAAAAACCAGCATGTTGAAATTCATGAGTTATTTCCACTACAACTCAAAAACGCTTCAACTCGGTGAGATAAGCAGTTTTTGAACGAATGGCTATATCTTTTGATCTTGTCGCTTGATTACACTGAATTTGATATATATTGTGCAGAATCATGTCCTATACAAAATCTAACAACAGCAGAAAAAGGCTTGGTGAAATTCAATAGTTATTTCCTCTCTTAATCAAAAACGCGTTATCTCGGTGAGATAAGCACTTTTTGAACGAATGGCTATATCTTTTGAACCTGTGATGGGATTACACTGAATTTGATATATATTGTGCAGAATCATGTCCTAAACAACATATATCAACAGCAGAAACCAGCATGATGAAATTCATTAATTATTTCCACTCCAACTCAAAAAAGATTTAATCTCGGTAAGATAAGCACTTTTTGAACGAATGGCTATATCTTTTGAACTTGTGGCTGGATTACACTGAATTTGACATATATTGTGCAGAATCATGTCCTAAACAACATATTTCAACAGTAGAAACCAACTTGATGATATTCATTAGTTATTTCCACTCCTCATCAAAAACGCTTCTACTCGGTGAGATCAGCACTTTTTGAACGAATGGCTATATCTTTTGAACTTGTAGCTGAATTACACTGAATTTGACATATTTTGTGCTGAATCATGTCCTTTACAACATATTTCAACAGTAGAAACCAGCTTGATGAAATTCATTAGTTTTTTCACCTCCAACTCAAAAACGATTTAACTCGGAAAGATAAGCACTTTTTGACCTTAAGGCTATAACTTTTGATCTTGACGCTGGATTACACTGAATTTGACATATTTTGTGTAGAATCATGTCCTAAACAACATATTTCAACAGCAGAAACCAGCTTGATGAAATTCATTTGTTATTTCCACTCCGAATAAAAACCCTTCAAGTCGGTGAGATAAGCACTTTTTGAACGAAAGGCTATATCTTTTGAAACTGTGATTGGATTACACTGAATTTGACATATATTGTGCAAAATCATGTCCTAAAGTAAATATTTCAACAGCAGAAACCAGCTTGATGAAATGCATTAGTCATTTCCACTCAAAATCAAAAACGCTTCAACTCAGTTGGATAAGCACTTTTTGACCTTGTGGCTATATCTTTTGAACTTATTGCTGGATTACACTGAATTTGACATATATTGTAAAGAATCATGTCCTTTACAACATCTATCAACTGCAAGAACCAGCATATTGTAATTCATTAGTAATTTCCACTCCAACTCAAAAACGCTTCAACTCCGTGAGATAAGCAGTTTTTGAATGAATGGCTATATCTTTTGATTTTGTGGCTGGATTACACTGAATTTGACATATATTGTGCAGAATCATGTCCTATACAACATCTATCAACAGCAGACACAGGCTTGGTGAAATTCAATAGTTATTTCCTCTCTTAATCAAAAACGCGTTAACTCGTTGAGATAAGCACTTTTTAAACGAATGGCTATATCTTTTGAACCTGTGATGGGATTACAATGAATTTGACCTATATTGTGCAGAATCATGTCCTAAACAGCATATTTCAACAGTAGAAACCAACTTGATGAAATTCATTAGTTATTTCCACACCTAATCAAAAACGCTTCAACTCCGTGAGATAAGCAATTTTTGCATGAATGGCTATATCTTTTGATCTTGTCGCTGAATTACACTGAATTTGATATATATTGTGCAGAATAATGTCCTAAACAACATATATCAACAGCAGAAACCAGCATGATGAAATTTATTAGTTATTTCCACTCCAACTCAAAAAAAGATTTAACCTCGGTAAGATATGCACTTTTTGAACGATTGGCTATATCTTTTGAAAATGTACCTGGATTACACTGAATTTGACATAAATTGTAAAAAATCTTGTCCTAAACAACATATTTCAACAGCAGAATACAGCTTGATGAAATCCATAAGTTATTTCCACTTTTAAACAAAAACTCTTCAACTCGGTGAGATAATCACTTTTTGAACTAATGGCTGTATCTTTTGAACTTGTAGCTGGATTACCCTGAATTTTACATTTTTTGTGCTGAATCATGTCCTATACAACATATTTCAACAACAGAAACCAGCTTGATGAAATTGATTAGTTATTTCCACTCCTAATCAAAAACGCTTAAACTCCGTGAGATAAGCACTTTTTGAACGAAAGGCTATATCTTTTGATCTTGACGCTGGATTACACTGAATTTGACATATTTTGCGTAGAATCATGTCCTAAAAAACATATTTCAACAGCAGAAACCAGCTTGATGAAATTCATTAGTTATTTCAACTTCTAATCAAAAACGCTTCAACCCAAAAAGATAAACACTTTTTGAACGAATGGCTATATCTTTTGAACCTGTGATGGGATTACACTGAATTTAACATATTTTGTGCAGAATCATGTCCTAAAAAACATATTTCAACATCAGAAACCAGCTAGATGAAATTCATTAGTTATTTCCACTCATAATCAAAAACGCTTAAACTCGGTGAGATAAGCCCTTTTTGAACGAATGGCTATATCTTTTGAACCTGTGATGGGATTACACTGAAGTTGACATATTTTGTGCAGAGTGATGTCCTAAACAACATCTATCAACGTCAGAAACCAGCTTGATGAAATTCATTAGTCATTTCCACTCAAAATCAAAAACGCTTCAACTCAGTGAGATAAGCACTTTTTGACCTTATGGATACATCTTTTGAACTTGTGGTTGGATTAACATGAATTTGTCATATTTTGTGCAGAATCATGTTCTAAATAAGATATTTCAACAGCAGAAACCGGCTTGATGAAATTCATTAGTTATTTCAACTCCTAATCAAAAACGGTTCAACTCCGTGTGAAGACTTTTTGAACGAATGGCTATATCTTTTTAACCTGTAATGGGATTACACTGAAATTGACATATATTGTGCAGAATCATGTCCTAGACAACATATTTCAACAGCAGAAACCAGCTTAATGGAATTCGTTAGATATTTCCACTCCTAATCAAAAACGCTTCAACTCGGTGAGATGAAGACTTTTGAACGAATGGCTTTATCTTTTTAACCTGTGATGGGATTACACTGAAATTGACATATATTTTGCAGAATCATGTCCTAAACAACATATATCAACAGCAGAAACCAGCATGATGAAATTCATTTGTTATTTCCACTCCTAATCCAAAACGATTTAACTCGATAAGATATGCAGTTTTTGACCTTATGGCTATATCTTTTGAACTTGTGGCTGGATTACACTGAATTTGACATATATTGTACAGAATCATGTCTTTAACAACATCTATCAACAGCAGAAACAGGCTTGGTGGAAATCATTAGTCATTTCCACTCAAAAACAAAAAAGCTTCAATTCAGTGACATAATTACTTTTTTACCTTATGGCTATATCTTTTGAACTTATAGCTGGATTACACTGACTTTGACATATACTGTGCAGAATCATGTCCTAAACAACATATATCAACAGCAAAAACCAGCATATTGATATTCATTAGTTATTTCAACTCCAACTAGAAAACGCTTCAACTCGGTGAGAAAAGCAGTTTTTGAACGAATGGCTATATCTTTTGATCTTGTCGCTGGATTACACTGAATATGACATATATTGTACAGAATCATGTCCTATACAACATCTATCAACAGCAGAAACAGGCTTGGTGAAATTCAATATTTATTTCCTCTCTTAATCAAAAACGCTTCAACTCGGTGAGATAAGCACTTTTTGATCGAATGGCTATATCTTTTGAACCTGTAATGGGATTACACTGAATTTTACATATTTTGTGTAGAATCATGTCCTAAACAATATTTCAACAGCAGAAAAAAGCTTGATGAAATTCATTTGTTATTTCCACTCCGAATAAAATACGCTTCAAGTCGGTGAGATATAGACTTTTTGAACGAATGGCTATATCTTTTGAACTTGTAGCTGGATTACACGGAATATTACATATATTGTGCAAAATCATGTCCTATAGTAAATATTTCAACAGCAGAAACCAGCTTGATGAAATTCATTAGTCATTTCCACTCAAAATCAAATACGCTTCAATTCAGTGAGATAAGCACTTTATGACCTTGTGGCAATATCTTTTGAACTTATAGCTGGATTACTCTGAATTTGACATATATTGTACAGAATCATGTCCTATACAACATCTATCAACAGCAGGAAAAGGCTTGGTGAAAATCAATAGTTATTTCCTCTCTTAATAAAAAACGCTTTAATTCGGTGAGATAAGCACTTTTTGAACGAATGGCTATATCTTTTGAACCTGTGATTGGATTACACTGAATTTGACATATATTGTTGAGAATCATGTCCTAAACAACATATTTCAACAGTAGAAACAGACTTGATGAAATTCATTTGTTATTTCCACTCCGAATCAAATACGCTTCAAGTCGGTGAGATATAGACTTTTTGAACGAATGGCTATATGTTTTGAACTTGTAGCGGGATTACACTGAATTTGATATGTATTGTGCAGAATCATGTCCTATACAAAATCTATCAACAGCAGAAAAAGGCTTGGTGAAATTCAATAGTAATTTCCTCTCTTAATCAAAAACGCTTCAACTCGGTGAGATACGCAGTTTTTGAACGAATGGCTATATCTTTTGAACCTGTGATGGGATTACACTGAATTTGAAATATTTTGTGCAGAATCATGTCCAAGACAACATATATCAACAGCAGAAACCAGCTTGATGAAATTCATCAGTTATTTCCACTCCAACTCAAAAACAATTTAACTCGATAAGATAAGCACTTTTTTAACGAATGGCTATATCTTTTGAACTTGCCGCTAGATTACACTGAAATTGACATTAATTGTGCAGAATCATGTACTGAACATCATATATGAACAGCAGAAACCAGCTTGATGAAATTCATGAGTTATTTCCACTCAATCAAAAACGCTTCAATCCGATAAGATAAACACTTTTTGAACGAATGGCTATATTATTTGAACATGTGATGGGATTACACTGAATTTAACATATATTGTGCAGAATCATGTCCTAAACAACATATATCACCAGTAGACACCAGCTTGATGAAATTCATGAGTTATTTCCACTCCTAATCAAAAGCGATTTAACTCGGTAAGATAAGTACTTTTTGACCTTATGGCTATATCTTTTGAACTTGTAGCTGGATGACACAGAATTTGACATATATTGTGCAGAATCATGTCCTAAACAACATATTTCAACAGCAGAAACCAGCTTGATGATATTCATTAGTCATTTCCATTCCAACTCAAAAACGCTTCAACTCGGTGAGATAAGCAGTTTTGAACGAATGGCTATATCTTTTGATCTTGTCGCTGAATTACACTGAATTTGACATATATTGTGCAGAATCTTGTCCTATACAACATCTATCAACAGCAGAAATAGGCTTAGTGAAATTCAATAGTTATTTCTTCTCCTAATCAAAAACGCTTGAACTCGGTGAGATACGCAGTTTTTGAACGAATGGCTATATCTTTTGAACCTGTGATGGGATTACACTGAATTTGAAATATTTTGTGCAGAATCATGTCCTAAACGACATATTTCAACAGCAGAAACCAGCTTGATGAAATTCATTAGTTATTTCCACTCCAAATCAAAAACGCTTCAACTCAGTAAGATAAGCAATTTTTCAACGAATGGCTATATCTTTTGAACTTGTAGCTGGATTCCACTGAAATTGACATATATTGTGCAAAATCATGTTCCAAACAACATATTTCAACGGCAAAAACCAGCTTGATGAAATCCATTAGTTATTTCCACTCCTGATCAAAAACGCTTCAATTCGGTGAGAAAAGCACTTTTTGAACGAATGGCTATATCTTTTGAACCTGTAATGGGATTACACTGAATTTTACATATTTTGTGTAGAATCATGTCCTAAACAATATTTCAACAGCAGAAAAAAGCTTGATGAAATTCATTTGTTATTTCCACTCCGAATAAAATACGCTTCAAGTCGGTGAGATATAGACTTTTTGAACGAATGGCTATATCTTTTGAACTTGTAGCTGGATTACACGGAATATTACATATATTGTGCAAAATCATGTCCTATAGTAAATATTTCAACAGCAGAAACCAGCTTGATGAAATTCATTAGTCATTTCCACTCAAAATCAAATACGCTTCAATTCAGTGAGATAAGCACTTTATGACCTTGTGGCAATATCTTTTGAACTTGTAGCGGGATTACACTGAATTTGATATGTATTGTGCAGAATCATGTCCTATACAAAATCTATCAACAGCAGAAAAAGGCTTGGTGAAATTCAATAGTAATTTCCTCTCTTAATCAAAAACGCTTCAACTCGGTGAGATACGCAGTTTTTGAACGAATGGCTATATCTTTTGAACCTGTGATGGGATTACACTGAATTTGAAATATTTTGTGCAGAATCATGTCCAAGACAACATATATCAACAGCAGAAACCAGCTTGATGAAATTCATCAGTTATTTCCACTCCAACTCAAAAACAATTTAACTCGATAAGATAAGCACTTTTTTAACGAATGGCTATATCTTTTGAACTTGCCGCTAGATTACACTGAAATTGACATTAATTGTGCAGAATCATGTACTGAACATCATATATGAACAGCAGAAACCAGCTTGATGAAATTCATGAGTTATTTCCACTCAATCAAAAACGCTTCAATCCGATAAGATAAACACTTTTTGAACGAATGGCTATATTATTTGAACATGTGATGGGATTACACTGAATTTAACATATATTGTGCAGAATCATGTCCTAAACAACATATATCACCAGTAGACACCAGCTTGATGAAATTCATGAGTTATTTCCACTCCTAATCAAAAGCGATTTAACTCGGTAAGATAAGTACTTTTTGACCTTATGGCTATATCTTTTGAACTTGTAGCTGGATGACACAGAATTTGACATATATTGTGCAGAATCATGTCCTAAACAACATATTTCAACAGCAGAAACCAGCTTGATGATATTCATTAGTCATTTCCATTCCAACTCAAAAACGCTTCAACTCGGTGAGATAAGCAGTTTTGAACGAATGGCTATATCTTTTGATCTTGTCGCTGAATTACACTGAATTTGACATATATTGTGCAGAATCTTGTCCTATACAACATCTATCAACAGCAGAAATAGGCTTAGTGAAATTCAATAGTTATTTCCTCTCCTAATCAAAAACGCTTGAACTCGGTGAGATACGCAGTTTTTGAACGAATGGCTATATCTTTTGAACCTGTGATGGGATTACACTGAATTTGAAATATTTTGTGCAGAATCATGTCCTAAACGACATATTTCAACAGCAGAAACCAGCTTGATGAAATTCATTAGTTATTTCCACTCCAAATCAAAAACGCTTCAACTCAGTAAGATAAGCAATTTTTCAACGAATGGCTATATCTTTTGAACTTGTAGCTGGATTCCACTGAAATTGACATATATTGTGCAAAATCATGTTCCAAACAACATATTTCAACGGCAAAAACCAGCTTGATGAAATCCATTAGTTATTTCCACTCCTGATCAAAAACGCTTCAATTCGGTGAGAAAAGCACTTTTTGAACGAATGGCTATATATTTTGATCCTGTTGCTGGGTTACACTGAATTTGATATATATATTGCAGAATCATGTCCTAAACGCCATATTTCAAAAGCAGAAACCAGCTTGACGAAATCCATCAGTTATTTTCACTCCTAATCAAAAACGCTTCAACTCGGTGAGATGAAGACTTTTTGAACGAATGGCTATATCTTTTTAACCTGTGATGGGATTACAATGAAATTGACATATATAGTAAAGAATCATGTCCTAGACAACATATTTCAACAGCAGAAACCAGAATGATGAAATCCATTAGTTATTTCCACTCCTGATCAAAAACGCTTCAATTCGGTGAGAAAAGCAGTTTTTGAACTTATGGATAAATCTTTTGAACTTGTGGCTGGATTAACATGGATTTGACATATATTGTGCAGAATCATGTCCTTATCAACATATATCAACAGCAAAAACCAAATTGGTGAAATTCATTAGTTATTTCCGCTCGTCATCAAAAACGCTTCAACGCGATAAGATAAGCACTTTTTGAACGAATGGCTATATCTTTTAAACCGGTGATGTGATTAAACTAAATTTGACATATATTGTGCAAAATCATGTCCTAAACAACATATATCAACAGCAAAACCCGCATATTGAAATTCATTAGTTATTTCCACTGCAACTCAAAAACGCTTCAACTCGGTGAGATAAGCAGTTTTTGAACGAATGGCTATATCTTTTGAACTTGTGAAGGGATTACACTGAATGGGACATATATTGTGCAGAATCATGTCCTAAACAACATATTTCAACAGCAGAAACCAGCTTGATGAAATTCATTAGTTATTTTCACTCCTAATCAAAAACGCTTCAACTCGGTGAGATGAAGACTTTTTGAACGAATGGCTATATCTTTTTAACCTGTGATGGGATTACACTGAAATTGACATATATAGTGCAGAATCATGTCCTAGACAACATATTTCAACAGCAGAAACCAGAATGATGAAATCCATTAGTTATTTCCACTCCTGATCAAAAACGCTTCAATTCGGTGAGAAAAGCATTTTTTGACCTTATGGATACATCTTTTGATCTTGACGCTGGATTACACTGAATTTGACATATTTTGTGTAGAATCATGTCCTAAACAACATATTTCAACAGCAGAAACCAGCTTGATGAAATTCATGTGTTATTTCCACTCCGAATAAAAACGCTGCAAGTCGGTGAGATAAGCACTTTTTGAACGAATGGCTATATCTTTTGAAACTGTGATTGGATTACACTGAATTTGACATATATTGTGCAAAATCATGTCCTAAAGTAAATATTTCAACAGCAGAAACCAGCTTGTTGAAATTCATTAGTCATTTCCACTCAAAATCAAAAACGCTTCAACTCAGTTGGATAAGCACTTTTTGACCTTGTGGCTATATCTTTTGAACTTATTGCTGGATTACACTGAATTTGACATATATTGTAAAGAATCATGTCCTTTACAACATCTATCAACAGCAAAAACCAAAATATTGTAATTCATTAGTAATTTCCACTCCAACTCAAAAACGCTTCAACTCCGTGAGATAAGCAGTTTTTGAATGAATGGCTATATCTTTTGATTTTGTCGCTGGATTACACTGAATTTGACAT